>NC_041347.1:30200888-30470888 GCF_004354835.1 Perca flavescens
TGTGGCGCTCTGGCTTTTTGTCTGTCACGCAAAGACTGGTAGGCAACCCAGCGCTCAATCAGAGTCACATACATGAGTACATGAAGTCCAGGAGCTCTTAAGGTGCTCCTAAAAATGAAAATGAAAATTTCAGAAAAGAAAATGTTGTGTGGCCAGGTTAGCTCAGTTGGTAGAGCGGGCACACATATGTAGAGGTTTACTCCTCGACGCAGAGGCCGTGGGTTCGACTCCGACCTGTGGCCCTTTGCTGCATGTCATTCCCCCCTCTCTCTCTCTCCTTACATGTTTTAATCTGTCCTGTGAAAATAAAAGCCTAAAAAAATGCCCCCCAAAAAAAGAAATGTTCTTTAAGCACTCAGGCAGAGTAAGGATAAAAAGTATATTTAAAACCTTCATTTAGTCAGGCATATAATGGTTTAAAATGCCAACCGGCTTCAATCTCAAAAAGTCTTTAAAACTCTGGTTACACTTTACTTGACGGTATCTACATAAGAGTGACATGACACTGTCAAGAAGGTGTCAAAAACATTATCAATAAGTAGTGCTGTCAGTTAAACGCGTTATTAACGGCGTTAACGCAAACCCATTTTAACAGCGTCAATTTTTTTATCGCCAGTTTTTTTTTGGTCTGCTGAGCTATCATCGCAGCACGTCCAGTCTGAAATACCACTTGATGGCCAAGCACACAGCTGATGGCCAAGCACACAGCTGATGGCCAAGCACACAGCTGATGGCCAAGCACACAGCTGATGACCAAGCACACAGCTGATGACCAAGCACACAGCTGATGGCCAAGCACACAGCTGATGGCCAAGCACACAGCTGATGGCGGAGCACACAGCTGATGAGAATTCTCTGCCCCCTCGTCAAAACCAGGCGACAAAAGCACAAAGCAAGCCGATCCACTTTTCCATGTTGATAAGAACATTAAAATTAGAAAAAATAATGGGACAAAAAGAAATCAAGGGACATTTAGAATAGATAAAAATGCAATTAATTGCGATTAATTGCAAGTTAACTATGACAATCCGATTAATTGCGATTAAATATTTTAATCGTTTGACAGCACTATAAACAAGTCATAAACGTTTATGACATAACGCTTCTTTTAGTAATTGTCATTGGGTTTTTGTCATGACAAGTTATGGTTAGGGTTAGGGTTAGAGTTCATGTGTCATGACAGTGTCATGTCACTCTTATGTAGATACCTTCAAGTAAAGTGTTACAAAAACTCTTTGATACATATTAATCATACAACACAAGCTCAAGCTGTGGCTCTATGCCTTTTAGGATTTCCTTCTTTATTTTTTTTTCTCATGCTTTCTTTTTTCTCTAGTGATGAGAAGACCAGTTTGTTAAGGTAACCCGGTTTGTGTCATCCACCCGCCACTAGCGAACCGACTCAAGAACGTCTTTTGGTTCCCCTACACCTACTGGCTCTCAGGCAAAACTGGCCAGGCACCATACAGAAGCAGGGTTTTGAATTCACTCCAACTTGCAAACTGAGTCAACGCTTTTAGAGTCGTTCCAAAAGAATGATTTGTTTGTGAATCTTACATCACTACTTTACTCTTCGTTCCTTCATTAATACTGTAATGGCTCCCCCTCGTTCAGTCATTTTAAGAACACTCTCAAAAAGAGACCGTGATCTATAATGGTTTAAGATATAGAAGCATCTCTTTTTTGGCACACATTTAAACTTGAACTGCAGCCAATTTCTTGATCATTCTGTTTGATAACAGTTTTGAGGTGAGCCTCCCAAGCTTTATAACCCAAGGGGTCTTGCGCCTGCGAACATTAAACATGGATGCAGTATTGATCGAGGCCGTTCAAACGAGGCAAATGATACTAAGCAAGTCAAACATAAACAACACGAAAAAAAGGAACCTTGCTCAGCTGCCCAGGGGGAACAAGTTCAGGGTTAACAGATGAGAGTCAGTAAGTCCGTCTGAGGCAGCCAACAGCAGAAAAAACTAAGATGCCCATTTGTCTGATCCAAAGAGAAGAGACAGACAGAGGGAAGGAGCGAATTGGAGGTGGGCGCGATGGCTGGAAGGCGGGAGATATGCAGCAAGACTGGAGCCATCTGAGAGTGGTTCGAAGGGATGGAGGAATGAGAACAAATTTGGAGGGAAGAGCAGTGTGACGTAGAGTAAAACAGAAACACAACGATACAATGCAAACGTCATTACCTAGATTGCAAAATATTACAGTAATATCACGTGTCTTAACTTTTCAGCTGCAGGCTCAGCAGTACAAATGGCAGTGTGTGACAAATATATGTTTAAAATATGTATGAATGAAGCAGAGTGCAAAAATCTGTAAATCAATATGTACGCTGTTCAACAAGTGGCTTAATTAGACATGCAGGCTTCCATGCCCAACTCACAATGCAGAGCAGCATTCAACAGCATTGAGTGTAGAACAACTAAATTCCGAAACCATGGTCCCACACACTGACCAGGCTGCATGTGGCTTTTCTTTCCCTCCTTCCTTCCTGCCACTGCATGCAGTAATAACCCCAGTCAAAGCTATAATGTATCAAATCTGGGTAGAGGGTCTGCTGAAAACAAGCGTGGATTTCAATATCCACATTATGCCAGTTGTGTATCAAATCTAACTTAATTTAAAAGGAATCCTGGTATATAAGTAAAAGAAAAAATGTAACATCATTACAAAGACTTCAACTTTGATTTAATTTTCAGCATATGAAAAACTATGTAGAAAATATATGTAATTGCACATTATTATACCAAATATTGTGTTTTTTTTTTGCAAATCAAGTATAGCAGCATAGTTACATTAGACCACATGCGTCAAACTCAAAGCCCGCGGGCCAAATCTGGCCCCTCGCAGATCATGATCCGGCCCACATATCAATTTACGTTCAGAATCCATTTTGGCCCGCCTAGTTTTATTCGCTTTTTCTGACGTTGTTGCCATTTCTTTTTGACAATTTGTAACTTCTTCCGACGTTGTTGTCATTTTTTTGACAATGTGTAACTTTTCCTGACGTTTTTGTCACTTTTCCTGACGTTTTTGGACGCTTTTTCGACTTCTTTAGGACTTTATGTCGACCAAACTGTAAGTGAGAAGACTATATGACACATGCAATAAGACAGTCAAAGATATTGGACTTTTTCAATTAAATAAAAGCATGTAAATAAAAATGTGATTCTTATTTTCCAGTGTGGTCCTTAGTGAAGTTGAGTTTGACACCCTCATTAGACTGTTTGCTCAAGAGATGTAGTACTAAACGAGCCTGTAAACTGGCAAAGGTGGGACAAACCTATGCAGGAGAGAGGGGTGAGTGAAGGGAAGGGGGGACAGTTAGTAGGACAATGTAAGAGTAAGGTACAGATTGAGGACAACAGATGAAGTAATGGAGTGATAGAGTGAGCCTGCAGTAGCTTTCCTCAGAGGCTGCTGCAGGTTTGGGAAAGCATTCATCTTAAGGATCTCTTTGACTCTAGTAGAACAGACAGCATCCATTCTGTTGCTAATTAATACATCACCGGACCATCAACTCATACCCCCACCCCCCCCATCATGTTTCAGTTTCCCTTCAAACCTCCCTCCCTCTTTTCTGTCCTCCCTCCTCTTGATGGGTTGAATCTTATTAGCACCATTTGCCATCACAACACACACACACACACACACACACACACACACACACCCTGTCAGCCGGTCGGTTCGTTGACTTGCCTGTACAGCTCCTGCTGTTTGCCTCTGCTGCTTGCCGCTTCTGTACGTTTGTCACGCCGGCCTTACCCCGTTTTAATTGGTGCTCGTTAGAGGGAGAAAAAAAATGCTGTTTTTGCTCCATTTTCACCAAAATAATCAGGGGGGGGGAGAGGTCTATGTACATGTTAATTGATTGCGGATCAAGGAGAACACTGGCAATTAGTACAGGATGACAGATGAGCAAGGCACTGCACTGTAGACTTTGATGACTACAGGAACAACACATACACACACTATACTGTACACACACACATAGATACACGCCTGGTTAGCCGGCAGGGCCATGTAGACGAGAGCCACAGTTTGATTTAGGCCAAGCGGGAAGTGAGACTGCAAATGGGGTCCTGTGTTCTTAGTTTGCATAAAAACATACACTTGCACAAATGGAGAAAAGACATAAAAACAAATATACAGACAGAGCAATGTATTACTGGGGTTATCTGCGTGAGGAAACCTCATTATGTGGCTGTCTCTCTGCCGCTCGCGCCCTCTTAGTTCTGTACAGTTCTTACAGCCTGGTGGAGTTGAATTGGTTTTGTTTCGTGATGATATGATCCGTAGGTGTATTCTACATTTGCTGTGTAAAACAGCTTGGGGCCATTACAGATATTGATATTTGAGAGTGAATCTCATCTGAATTTTATTTTTTTACATAAACAAGTATCTTAAGCAAGGGTCGGCCCCCAAGGCTGGATTATCATATTGGCAGAGCAGGCAACTGCGCCAGACCTTACGGGGCCTCTAAATCCCCAGGTTCATTGTTATTAATTGACTGCAAGTCATTTCATTAGTTGCAAATATGTCAGGAAATTATTTGCCACTAAAGTACAATATATCGACTTAAGCAGCATTGGCGATTCTAGACCATTTCAAATGGAGGGGCCAGGCTGGGGCCACATGCAATATTAGTGGTAGCAAATATATTAAGCATGTGTTACATACCACCAACCCTCCATAGGTTTGGTTCTACAAAAGACTAACGATACATATATAACCATAAACAAAAGAATACTCATTCAGTGTTAACCTACATTTTATGTATCACTGCACATGAATAATATCCCCTCTTTCAGAATAAATGTGGGGTTAAAAATTTATGAAAATATTTGCCCCAGTTAGTGGGGCCAGACGGGGGTCGAGGCTTAATATTAATATTGCGGGGGCACTGAATACCCCCCCAGAACTGCCACTGATGATACAGGGCAGGTTCCGTATCATTAGGTCATCTTAAGGTTTTATGAAGGGCCATGTGTGAAAATGTATTTTAACTTTCTTTTGTTTTTTTCATGATCACATGATATGGGACCATTCCTTACTATGAAGTTTCCCCAGGACCCCGAACAGGTTGATCAGGCCATGTTAGTAGCAATGTATCAGTCTGTTGGGAACAGACTTCAGTGAAATGTTTAGGCCCAAGGAACACAAGATTAGTTTGACATCAAATCTTTTCATTAGGTCTACTAACGTGTTTTTTTCCCCAAAGCTTTTAGCCACATCTCTTGGCATTAGTCGGCAGATGTTTTTTGCCCAGTTGCCATGGAGACGGTTCAGTTGTTATGAAATAACCTAAGTCACCCCTTAACTTTTTTGACATCGCAAGATGCAGCATTTTTGCTATTGTCTGATAGCTGTCCTGTTGTTGTCTCTGTTTTTGATAATGGTTGAACATTCTTCATTTTATGATAAAAAAAACCACCACAAAACACCAAATAAGCAGCCATTGGCTTCATAAACTTGATGAATTATGCTAAATTCCCAACCTTTGTTCTCATTCTCATCCTCCTTTCCTTTCCTTTCCTGCCCCCTTGCTTCCTCTCCTCTCCTCTCCTCGTCTTCAGGTGAGCCTGCAGTGGCCAGAGAGAACAACTGTCTGAATGCTGCCAAGGCCTGCAACCTGAATGACACGTGTAAGAAGTATCGCTCAGCCTACATCAGCCCCTGCACCAGCCGCGTCTCCACTGCTGAAGTCTGCAACAAGAGGAAGTGCCACAAGGCCCTGCGGCAGTTCTTTGACAAGGCAAGCTTACACTAACAAGCGCACACTGGAGGTTTTCCCAAACGACTGATATCTGATAAAAGCTGAATGTCCACCACAAAGGACCTGTTTCAAATGGAAACAATGAGTTTGAAGTGTGTAAGTTAGACGGATCACTTGGATTTTTTTTTTTATCTTACTGTGATTGTGTATAACTTTGTTTTCTTTTCAGAATGTGTTTTATTTTACAGCAGAGAATTTCGTGGGAACAGCCTGAAGCTTCAAGTTTTCTTTGTGTTGGAGAAAAAAGCTATGATGGCATGCTGCTATTGTAGCCTTTGTTGTTTCAACCCTGTTACCATCTATAGTGTCACTCAACTCTTAACACTAATGATAACACTAATATCTGAATTTATTGATGTTATTCTACTGAAGCAATGTTAAATAGGCAAGAGAGAGTTAACACTTGCAGTAACCACTTGGACATTTTCTGTTGTTAGTTCTAATGTATATACAAAAAAAAAAAATTACCTCCATATTTGGTGGTTTATTTTATTGGACTATTAATGTTAAAGGTGCCCTGGCGTTAAAGGCGTTTTTACTTGCATTTTTTTTAAATATCTTAGGTCCATTTGTGTTTGTGTTATGTTGTGAATGTGAAAATGAACTGCTACCTTCTCTGTCAGCTCTAGCCACTGAAAAGAAATAAGCGGAGAAATCAGGCCAATTACAAAAGCTGGTCAGTCTGACATCATGTTGGCCTGAGCTCATTACTATTCATGAGCTCGCCCAGTTGGGCTGGGTAAAGGATGTTGATAGCCAGGCTCTCATTGGCTGGCTGTTAGCCAATCAGAGTCAAGCAGCTTAGCTCGTTGAATATTAATGAGAACTGGCACAAATCAAGCCGAGTCTTCCTGCAGGCTTTCTATACCACGCTAGAATGGCTTGAAACAAGGTAACCAAGGCATTTTTTCCACAAAAGTTTTTTACAGAGTCCATGGTAGAACTTCAGACATTACCGCAGAGCAATGAAATACGTGTGGTAGGGCACCTTTAATCCAAAAGAAGTTGACTTAACTTGAGATAACTTTGAACTTGAACAATCCTTTCAGCCACACATGAAGTGATGAATATAAGCGCCAGCATCGCTTTGTTAGGAATAAACAGAGTTAAATAGGTTGTTAGCATGACTAGCAATATCCACTGTGGTTGTCAACAGAGAAAAGAACATCAACATAACTCAAGACCTCAAAATCACCAAAACATCCAAGGGAAAGAATTGCCTCTGAACAACATAAGAATAAAATGGAAGGTCTTGATAATGAGTTCACTTCTACAGTAAATGTTGTGTTCTGATTCTTGTGGCACACAGGTTCCTCCGAAGCACAGCTATGGCATGCTGTACTGCTCATGCCCGCTCAGCGACCAGACAGCATGTTCAGAACGCAGGCGTCAGACCATCGTCCCTGTCTGCTCGTACGAAGAAAAACAGAAACCCAACTGTCTCGAACTGCAGGCCTCCTGCAAGACCAACTACATCTGCAGGTACTGTAGTCTAGTGTACCTTCAAAATGTAGTCATTTATTTTTTCACATTCTAAGGGCTTTTTTCCTGCATTCATCAAACAGCCGTTAGTAAAGATTTGACTGGAAATTAGAGGGCAGAGAGATGGAGAATGACGCACCACCAAGGTCCCCGGCCAGGTGCAAACTGGGGCTGCCATGGTTTATGATTGAAACCAGCACTACAGCTTTTGCACTTACAAGTAAAGGGCAACACACTATTTATGAAACAAGTCCAAACACCATCACCACGTCAGGATACACCACTGTCCTGTTTCCTAGTGTTGACGTGCATCTGTGCACCAATAGTCTCTCTTTGCTAGACCTTCCTCCACAGCGCTGCGGAGGAGTTATCCGGCCAGTCTACACAGCATTCCGGGATGGGAGAAAAAAAGTGCTCTGGTTTATTGGCATTTCTCTACACCAATCACAATCGTCATGGGTAGCACTAAGCTCCGCACGGCACCTGTGCAAAATAGCCTCGGGAAGGAACTTGTTTTGGTGGAATGTGTGTACGTTCAAAGGTTGTTTTAGTCGTGCAACAGAAAACTCAGATTGGACAGATAGTCTAGCTAGCTGTCTGGATTTACCCTGCAGAGATCTGAGGAGCAGGTAACCATAGTCCTCAGAAATCCACAACAGTTTAGAATGCCAACACAAAGAAAGTGGAAGGAAACAGAGAAGACGTGCATCCGGCTGAATTTTCTGCGGCACCGGAGCAATCCCGGAAGTGGAACGTCACGGATATAGACCAGCGCACCAACATCGACACATTCATTCCGAGGATTGGCACATCCTGGCTACTATAATGTCCGGTGTGTGGTCAGACCATCATTAGTCCTGCATCAAAGTGTAGAAAGACAGCCAAAGAAATGCAGGGTTTCTTGGGTTAATTTTTGCCAGAGCGTAGTCCACCTTACACTGACCAATCAAAATCATGCAAGCACATATTACTTTGTGGCGTGAACCATGCAGCATTGTGCTAATTCTACTGCTTGCTTTGGGAGGATGATGTTGGAGCAAATGATTGCTGCTGTTATAACTTTCCAAAGGTGTAAAATCCTGCCTGAAACGCCCCTAAAACATAGTTTTATTTTTTACTTTGTGGGGACTAGCGTTGTATCCCCAGATGTGAGTTGAGTCCCCACAATGTGACTGGGTCCCCATATTGTGATTAACAAGTTAACACAGGGACAAACATGTCCCTTAGACACCTTTTTACTAGGGGTGAAGCTACATCGATCTGGATCAGTATATTGATTCAATCCTCAATATATCCAATATTATCGATACAAAGTGAAAATATGGATACATATCGTCATCTTTAAGATGCGACTTTATTTGAAATCCCACTTTATAATTATTCTTTTTATTAAAAAGAGTAGTTTGTTTTTAATTGAAATGTCTGGAAGAGCTCAGAAATGAAATGGTCCAATGGGCTTATGGATCATCTCGTATCGGTCGCACACCCCTGAATTTAATCAAAATCTTATCCTGGCAGACTTTGTGATATCAATATTGTATCGTTGTCCAAAGAATCAATATAATAACGTATCGTAAGAAAAATGTGTGCTATACACCCCTGCTTTTTTACAGTGTGTAGTCACTGTTGTCACCATCAGAAATAATATGTCTGCCTTCACGCCTCAAGTCTCAGATTCACACGCACACATGCGCACGCACACACACACACACACACACACATACACACACATACACACAGAAAAGAACTCAGATTAATTCAGTGATGGACATCTGAAATCACCCTCATTGAAGTGTGTGTGTGTGTGTGTGTGTGTGTGTGTGTGTGTGTGTGTGTGTGTGTGTGTGTGTGTGTGTGTGTGTGTGTTTTCATGCAGTCTCTGGAGCCTACAGCCAGTAGCTCTCTGGGATTAAATGGAAGCATTAGGCATCATAAATGAGCACCATTCAGAGTGTGGCCTCAGGTCTCCTCACCCTCTCTCTCTACTTAACAGCAAGCAGCATGGCAACAGTAAATTCACTCTGCAAATTTCTATCCGTCCTTCCATCTCTGTCTTTTTTTTCTTTCCATGGCGCTGTCTATCCGTCAGACATAAGCTCAGGGCTGAACAACAGGTCTCACTGCAGCACAGCTTCCTCCCAGTCCATTTGTCAGTTACCTCAGATAGATTAAAGCCATGCATTTCCACAAGCTCCCTCGCCATATGTTAGTTGTAGTATACTGGCTGCTGCTGACAACTCTCACTGCTCTGTTCTGCTCTGCACCAGATTGGTGTGATCAGATAGATCACACTGTGAGTGCATACATGTGTGAGTGTGTGTTTGTTTTGGTACATGCTTGCATGCACATATCCTGGTAGCAGGTTGTAACGGTCTCGTTCAGATAAACACAGAAAGCTGCTCTCCCTCACAAACCCTGTTTCTGAAGATTTCACAAGTCTGTTTGAGGAGTTTTAACCACTGGCAGTGAATGTTTATATATATATATTTGTTTGAAGAAAACTTACCCCAGGTACCAACTTGACATTATATCAAGTTGTCATGACCAAGACAACTTCTGGTAATGTCACTTTGATTAATGTCAAGTTGTCATAATCAAGACAACCCAAACAATGTCAACTTGTCATGACAAAAACCAAATGACACTTAATGACATAAGTCATAAACGTTTATGACTTGTTTATAATGTTTATGACTCGTTCATGACAGTGTCATGTCGTAGTTATGACAGTGTCATGTCACGATTATCGATACCTTCAAGTAAAGTGTTAGCACACATTTTACTTATTTTGATGAGAAATCTAAAGCAAATGTGAGCAAATTTCCCCAAGAACATCTTTTATTTTTTGAAGACTCCTTGGTTCACTTTTGGCCCTCTGTTCTTACTGTTGCTATAGACACAAACACCTTTACTGTGTAGTGAATATGAATAAACACATACATGGTTTTAATAGTAAGGACTAAACTATAACCTGTGATCATCTGATCTTTTATGATCCAACCTGTTTGAAAATATATCAACAATTCATATTCTTAGTGCAATGTTAACATTGCTAAAAGGAAAAATAGAACTTTTCCTTAAAGATGTTACAGTCCAAAAGTGACATTAGAAGGTTTTGTGCAAGTACATCACACTCAATCTCACTTCAAATGTTGAATTCCTTGGGAATCCAAACTCCATTTCAATTTCACGTGCCACTGCACCTGTGGCAAAAGTGTAAACAAACATTTGTGAATGCAGTAAATGAAACAGAACGGACTTGGTGGAGAATTGCCTTTAGCCTCATTCATTCCAGGATATAAAGCAGCCACAGCATACGTAAGAGGGTCATCTTGCTCCACTGAAGGCAGACATTAAGAAGGCTAATTGCACCCAGAGGAATGACTTTCAGCGTACGCTCATTTGGACCGGGCATTTTGCTGCACATTCCAATCACATTGGCCATCTGAATTTCTCATATAATATCTATTGGAGCCATAATCATGTTTGGCTCTGAAATATGTTTGGATCTGTGTGTGTTGCAGGTCACGACTGGCTGACTTCTTTGTCAACTGCCAGCCGGAGCCACGCTCGCTGTCGGGCTGTCTGAAGGAGAACTACGCAGACTGCCTCCTCTCATACTCGGGTCTGATTGGTGAGTACACGTCACTGTTATTGGTCAGCCTCGTCTCTGCATTTACTCCAGGTCTCTATGGATTGATGTTCATTTTCTTTAGTGACATCTTTAAAAGATAATTCTTTCTTATTTATTTTTTTTACAACTTGAATCTTATTTTCGTTGTTCTTTTTTCTACTGCTTATGTCAGTGATCTTCAACAGGGCGTCCTCAGGGGGGCTGTCAGATTATTGTTTAATACTTTTTTTGAACGTTTATTTTTTACCAAAAAATTTAAATATGTCTGAAAATATTAACATGAATCCAACATATTATTTGCAAAAATAAATCTGCATATTCATTACAAAAAAAACCCTCAACAACATTGATGATACGCTTACTGCCGTGTATGGTAGCCACTATGGTAGCCATCCACAGATACAGGAAAGCGTATGTATTATCTGTGCCTTCCACATGTATGTTTGACATTAAAACATGATGATATACAGTATGAATATGTAAAAAAAATATATATATATTTTAATAGCTTAGTATTGTAGGGCACCATAATAAGGTATGTGTAAAGGCTTTAGGCTGCCCTACACTTTATTGTAGGCCCAGTGAATTATGCAACTCAATTTTATACAATATATGTAGTAGGGGGTCCCTTCTAGTCTCTCTTTCAGGTTAGGGGTCCTTGGCCTAAAAAACATTGAAGACTCCTGGCTTATGATATAATTGCATTAAAACAAACTTAGTGATAAAACCTGGGCACACAAGTTTGATTTAATAAAATACAGAAGCCTTAGACTCCAAGGGCCCTATTTTAACGATCTGAAACGCAAGTATCAAACGTGAGTAGCTTTGTGGGCGGATCTCCAGCGCTGTTGCTATGATACCGGCGGGATAAATGACTCTTGCGCCCGACGCAAATCTAAAATGGGTTGGTCTGAAGTAGCTAGGTGTGGTATGGGCGTAACGTGCAATTAACCAATCAGAGAGTCACATTCACATTCCCTTTAAGAGCAGGCGCGCTTGTTCCATGGCGGATTGCTATTATGACGGCGGATTTTCCTGGCACACGGCAGCGGGAGCTGTCCGGGATGCGGCAAAGTAACAAATGCCCGTCTTGACCGGGTGGCGATGTTGCTGCGGCCTCTCTGGCGCATCTCCTCAAGTCTGGAGAGGATTGCTGCAGCCATGGAGCGTGGGTCTCCAAAATCACCACCTGCTCCTGTTGTGCCCCTTCCTCTTGTCTAACTTTCTGCCCAACAATTGGTAAATGCAAGTTTTCCAAGGGCTGGCTTGACAATCCCAAATATAAAGCCTGGTTGGCTAAGGATTCCAAATGGGAAAAGTAACCTAGATGCAAATTATGTGGAGAATCTTTCAACATGGGGGAGGCTTCAATTTGAAGCCATATGCAAGGGCAAAAGCACTTTAGTCTTGTAACAGCATCCTCTGCACCCAGAGCCACGTCAGTTTTGGCCCAACCCAATGAGAGATCAGGGCCGACCACAACTAGTGATCATCCCGCCAATGCAATTTCCATAATACACATCTATCTATTTGTACTCGGATGTCAAATATGGTCTGAAAAATCTACAGAGAAGTGTGGGAATTTGAGTCTGGAAAAGTATGGAATTTTGAAATGGAAACTGTGTAGGAACCCTGTCACGGAGCCGTCAAGAATTGGTCCTCGCAAGTCACTAAACCAGACCACACACATACACACACACACACATACACACACACACTGTCCACACAGCGCCAATTCATTCTGCCTACTGCAAAACAATAAGGCCTGTTTTGGAGCGCAGCCAGCGCCAGGGAACAATCCATTGGGGGAGTGAGAAATCACTGACTGAAGCTATTTACTTTCCCTCGCGGGGAGAAAGCATATTCTTCATTCCGGCTTCTCTGCATTCTGCTTCCTGCAGAAACTCCACCACACTGCGTTACTCCTATACACAGGGAGGAGGGAAAGAGAAATAAATGTAGCAATGATTTAACTTTATTATTATGGCATTCATCATTTAACACAGAGGGAGGATGATAACTGAGTCTTAAAGGGTTTAAATATTCGTTTTTTTCTTGACAGTTAGCAGCATATTGGGGTTCTTGACAATAATTCACAGAGGATCCCTGTTCAGGGCTCAGATTTCTCACTCAAACAAAGACAGACGAACGCATGAATGAAACATTATTGTTCCATCCACCTGCTGCAGGTACCGTGGTGACTCCCAACTACCTGCGCTCGCCCAAAATCAGCGTCTCCCCCTACTGCGACTGCAGCAACAGTGGCAACAACAAGGACGAGTGTGACAAGTTCACCGAGTTTTTCACCGAGAACACCTGCCTCCGTAAGTTATCCCTCTGCCCAGCTGCTGTCTGACCAGCTGTTCACTATTCCCCTCTACTCTTTCCTGTTGAACTTTAGTCTTATCTGTTCTTCAGAATGATGTTCTCTCGCTTTCTATTTTCATCCACTCTGCTGTGCTGGGTTTCTTTTCTGTTTTTGCTCCTTTTTTTTAATCCTCTCTTTACTTTCTGTCTCTCCTCCTCTCGCTCTCTCCTTCTAACCAAATATATCCCATAGCCATGCTTGCATTGTTATCCCTCTGCATTATAGAGAAACCAGCCACACTGCACTGCCGCGGTGTCTGAATGTGTGCGTGCCTAGAAGCTGTAGCGGAACTCCTGCTCCAGATCTTTGACAGAAAGCGGCGTTTTCATCCAGCGCTCTTATACAACCCCTTTAATTAAGAACCCCCCACAAACGCACACACACTGTCTGTCTCTCTCTATCCCACACACACACACACACACACACACATTTCCAGCCAAGATTCATAAGATGCAGGACATTCTTACTGCGCTGTGGAGATAAGAGCCAGGTTCATTGTGTCTTTGACTGTAATCAGAGCTAATTCTGCTCCCTTTGCTTTGATTGTACACCCAGTGGCAGTCAGCTAGCTGCTATCCTCCACAGCACAGTTTAAGTGTAATGTGATTCTTCGTCGATTCCTGTACGGAGGTCAGAACACAGGGTCACGTAAAGAGTACAGTATCTCGCTCAATGACACCTGAGCTGCATACAAGTTTTTAATCACCTACGCTTGGTCAAAGGACTGTTGCTGAACTCTAGAAGACCACTCGATTGGATGTCAACTAGGGGTGTAAGAAAAAATTGATTGAAGTTCTTTTTTTGTTTGTTTACGTTAAAAAATATTCATGCAAGACAGTGGTTCACGTTTATGTTGTTTTTAAACCACCTACCGCTAGATGGCTATGCTGAGATGCACCACTAGTGTCCTTGCCTAACAGTGCCTAGCAGTGCCTGACTTTTTGCTAGAAGCTAACAATGTAGCTATGGCTGAACTTTGGCCTACTTTAGCATATGAACATTTGCTCACTAAGAACCTGTGAACCACAATCCCAAACTGGCAGTTTGATTTTCGGTGTACTGAATTGTTTACCTAAAGTAAACTTCTTTGACTTTTATGCACATCATGTCTTTTTTTAAATGTTATACTTAAAAAAATCCCAATATATCGCCTTACGCACAGTATATTGCAATAAATTGATTCGTGACCCATGTATTGTGATACGTATCGTATCGCCAGATTCTTGCCAATACACAGCCCTAATGGCAACAGATTCAGTATGAAACTTTTGGACAATTAAAAAAGTTAATCCTTTTCAAATGATAAGATCTGCGTTCTTCCTAAAGGATAAGCTCATCAAACAAAAGTGATCCTAACATGGATTAACATATTAATAAGAGAGATGGAAAGGTATGAACAAATTGTGAATAAATATGATTGCATCTGGAATGTCATGTGGAAGTGTGCTTATTGTCTAAATTACAAAGTGTGGTAGTTATGGATGGGTCTCAATGCCCGTGTCAGGTTGATGAAATAGCTGGATGTGTTAAGCACTGAGACAAATAGATCTCTTATGCCAGGATCAGACTATACAAATTCAGCCCAATTTTGACCCCGACAGACACATCACAGACAAATGTTCAAGTCGTGCCCGATTATGAGGGTCGGGACCGACGAACGTGCGCCTTTACCTCTTGTAGTATGACATAATCAAGACTGGGACGCTTCACGAACACAAAGAAAAAATTTAGCATGTCAGTCTTTTTCCGCCTAGTTCTACGACGTGTTCCTTGACGTTGACAAATAGGAAGATAGCGTGCTCTCTGGCACACATATGTAAACATGGCGAAAAGAAGGAGAGACGCTACTGCTGCTGTCCTGTGGAGAAACGAGACCGAGGAAAGACACACACAGTGACCATACAAGCTTTTTTTGTTGTTTTTTTAGAATTAATTTTATTTAAACAGGGACAATGCACAAGTTAACATTAACCATGTATAAAAACAAGGAGAGATGCATACCGGGTTGTAGCACAAGTGCTATTTTCTGCCCGTAGTTCCTTGACAGATCAATAAAACAATAAAAATTGAAAGTGAAATACAAAACATCAAAATATACAATTTTACAACCACAGTCACACCTAATTTACAATAAAAACTATCATGTGCTCAGTCGTTCCCCCCTTTCTAAAACTACACCCCTCTACAACTGCAATGGCTGCACCTGATTGGACGAAGGCTACATGTGGGTCTGTCTGCTCCAGGATTTCAAAACGGACCATAATGGCGGCTCATTTGGAAAATGATCTCTTATTTTACGAAAATAGTTCACCGGAATGTGTTTGTGCAGTTGCTTAATCTGTATTTATTTCAGATCGAAAACATTCAGTTTAAAAGATTTTCGAGAGTTTTTGGGGGGCAACCGCTCCTTTAAAGCGCTGACCTATGAACTTGTGCATGATCTTGACGACAGCACGCCATAATCGATCTGGGGGCTGGTCGGTGTCATACGTGTTGCCACTCTTCTGTCAAAGACAATTTACGGCACTATGTCTGTCTAGTCTAGTCTATATCCTTGATTCTTCCGGGATTGCTCGGTTGCCGCCGGATTTAGGCCGGATATCCGTTGCGTTGGGCTTCCTTTGTGTTGGCATTTTACTCTGGTCGATTTATGAGGACTATCCCTGCAAGGTAAATCCAGACAGCCAGCTAGACTATCTGTCCAATCTGAGTTTTCTGTTGCACGACTAAAACAACTTTTAAACGTACACATGTTCCACCAAAACAAGTTCCATCCGAGCCTATTTTGCAACGGCACCGCAGCTTTTCTCCGGTGCTTAGCGAAGAAATGCCAAAAAAACAGAGCTCATTTTCCTCCCATCCCTGAATGCTATGTGGACTAGAGACCCTTCTTCAGCGCGCTTTGGAAGAGGGTCTGGCAAAGCGAGACTAGTCTAGTCTGGCATAGTGACTATTGTGAAAGGCAAAAAAAATTGTGTAGTCTGATCCTGGCATAAATGATTCTTTATCTCTTCTTTTTACTTCCCCAAAAATATTTTCAAAACATTCAGGTTGAAGACATTTTTTTTTCAGCCCACACATAATTACCACTTGGTTGAAAAGGCGTTGCCAAGAGAACTGAGCTTCTGCATATGGGCGTCTGCTCTCCAGCAAAGAGCAGAAAGGAACCTGGCTTATGTCTGGTTATTGTGCTTTCTGTTAGCCGGCTTCTGTACAAATCATGTGTGAGAAAAAAAGTCCCACTATAAACTTTGAGCAGACTGTGGGTTTATGCAGTTCAGACCCACAGAGTAGTAATTCCTCTCTCGAGAAACAATCTAGTTCAGTTTTGGAATTTCTCAGTTCATCTTTCAAGCTATCTTTAACTTTGGTAACTTATAAAATGTTAAAAGTTGAACCTAAATTGATTCAGGAAGGGATTGGAAGGACTTGGATTTTATTGGGGCACTTTACAGTGGATTCAGGTTTTATAAAATGATTGTACCCCAATCCTTTTTGAAATATAACAGAATCTTAAATTTGCTGTAGTTGCTTAAAAGATAAATAGACTAATAGGTAGAGACACCACTTATTCCCGCATGTTAGTGATAACTCAAGGCTGAAATACAAACTGGATCCTCAGAATAGAAGCACACTAGATGATGTTTAGTCTGAGGACATGTCATGTTAGCCAGTTGTAAGTGTGTCTTTGGGTGAAAGCATCACGTCATATATTCGTACAGAGTAGAAGACATTGACCACTATCTGTTCAAGGTACGCAGTTTCCTTGTTAATGAATCAATTTGGTATTCAATTGATAAAGCAATCGGCCACAAGACACCTGTATCAATCAATCAATTGCTGGATGTGTTGCCAAGTATGCTCTAGAAAATACTGTGCATTTAAAATAATGAGCCATATTCACATAACTTGCTGCTGGTTTGAGTTTCCTCTGTCAGAATGACAGTTACCAGATGAGAAAACAACAGCAAGATGCAGCCTCATTTTCACCAACTCCTCTTTTTCACTCTCTCATTTGTCTTCTCCTCTTCCACTAATCCCCCCCCGGCTCTTGTTTTCTCTGCTCTGTTGTCTTTTTACTAGTCTGGGTTAACAAAGTTGGTCTGCTGCAGATAATAGGGACTGCTACAGTCTGCGTTTGTGTGTGCGTGTGTGTGTGCACACGTGTGTGCACGTGTGTGTGTGTGCGCGCATCTTTGTCTATTTCTCAGTAAGGGTGTGAGATGCGTACCGTACATGTCTATGCTTCTGAATGTTCACATGATTTTATAAGTGTGTCAGTGTGAGATTTGCACGATCAAAAAGGGTTAATGTGGGTTAAAACAAGCTCTCTACATTATATCTATTATTTACTTGTATTCACTGTAGGGAGCCAAGCGAAAGGCAAAGTGGAGGAACACACTTCCTCTGATTATTAAATTGTCTGCGTTCTGTATTCTCGCTCACTCTTCCTTTACTGCCTACTTGTTTTACCATTGCAACCGTTTCCTTTCACTTGTTCTCCTGCTCGTGCTTCACCTTACTTCTTTTGGCTCATCCCATCTCTCGGTCTCCATCTCCTTATTTCATGCCCTCCCTCTTTCCGCTCTCATTAAGCTTGATCAGCAGTAACTGGAACTGACAACTCTGAAGATCCTGACACACGCCCGTTACAGGGTCATGACTAGAGAGAAACTACAAGAGAGCTACAAAGAGAAGAGACAGAAAGCGAGAATATGAACGGACTGAGAGAGAGGACTTATTGTTACTTGTTATACTTATACTACACTTTAGATGTTGTATTGTTCAGAGACGGAGGATGATTGCCTGGGATGAATTCTGTCATGTGATACTATGACCGAAACATATCTGAATATATCAGCATCCTCTAACACAATAAATCCCATCCTTTTCCACTCTTGATCCCTAGGAATGAAGCAATGACAAATTATCAAAGCTTATATCATATTTCTATTGGTTATGAGAAAGTCAAGCAAAAATAGTTTTTTTTTCCAAATTTTGAGTACGTTTTAGAGGCCTTAAGAGGTAGAATGTCCTGTTAAAATATCCAATAATTCAAAAGAAAAATGGTTAAAGGAATACAAAAAAAATAAATAATCTGTTTTCCTTACCTGCAATTATTCTTAGAACTCCTCTGAGCTATGTTGCGGTCCCCTGGAGGGGTCTCCACCCCCAGGTTCGGAACCACCACATTATTATGCTCAAGAAGAAACCGTGGAACTTTAATGTATTCAAAACATTTCTGACGTGATGTCTCCCTATTTCTGGAATATGTACTGAATATGCAAAGGTCACACCATCCAACATGGTCACAATTCTAGTATTACAGCGAACCTTGTACATGTAAAGTGAGATGAAGTGGTAATGTAGACTGGATCTGCGAGGTGCAAACACACACTTCCTAAACATTTGTGCTGCAGTGGGAAGAGGATATCATGTTTGTTCGAATGCAATGTGCTGTATGCATTCGTGAAGGTTAAATTGATGTTTGGTTTTGTGTGTGTGTGTGTGTGTGTGTGTGTGTGTGTTTTAAGGACCAGTTTTTAGACCTTGAAAGTGAGGATATTTGTTTATCACTTGTTATAAAGGGCTTTTTAAAGGGTTAAGACTTGCTTTTAGGGTTACTAATAAGGACAATAATAGTTGGGAATTGTTGTTACAAGGTGATACTCACCAAATGTGGTTTCCGGTCAAGTGTGCTGATGTCATCCATTTACCGCAATATTTGATTGGTTGTAGATGCAGCAGCTCCCAGGAGACCAAGTAACTGCAAGCTAATTCGCTATCTCAAATGTCAAAGTTGGTGATCAAAACGCAGCTGTAATACTAAAAGTATGGTATGCAAAGTGAAAATGCATATGCCATATAATTGGTTCAGAAGTATACATGTTTTTAGAGAGGATTTTGTTCGTAATTTGTTTTGTAGTCGTGGATTGTTTTTAAATCTCCAAGTGTTTCTGTAATAGCTGACTGAACTCACTGTGAGCCCTCACCGCCGCCACCACCTTAACAAAGGAGGTTTGATTGATTGGGAATAATCAAGAGAAACAATGAATGTACAGGTACTGAATAGAAAGATATATTTTGGAATGTATTTTCTATCCACAAATCAAAAAGGACTAGTAAACGCACGCACGTCTGACATCCTGAGGCTTAACTTAAGATGCTAACGGTGTTTCACACGCGGTCACTGTGCTGTGAGTATAATTAGGCCTTAGGTGAGGAGACAGAAGAGCCAGGAAAAGAGCCCATCAACACTTAGAATATATGCTCATCGGCCTTCTGCTGTCTCGGCACAAAGCCACACAATCACATGCTCAAACACATAGGCAAAAAATTAAATATGCACATGCACAGTCATGAGCAAAGTCGCACACATCAGGGCTGCAGGATATTGACAAAAATGACTTATTTTGTGCAGATTATGCAACTCAGACATGAATGCCAGCACACATCGGCAGCTTTTTATACATCATTTATTTTACAAAGAAATAAAAGTAGCATTGTTAGTTTGAAGAAAGAAGATTTGTACCAAATGCCAGTTTATTCGCGAGCCAGGACGTGTCCCATTAATATGTGCTGGCCTAATCCCCTTCCCCCAGATACTGTACATACAGTGGTATGCTTAGCTAGGGCCGCAACTAACGATTATTATTTTCTTAATCGAGTAGTTGTTTGGTCTTGGTTAAGAAACTAGAAAATATTCACGTTTAACAAACTGCAATCAGAGAATTTTTTCCTTTTTTCGTAAAAAATGTCAAAACTTAAACCGATTAATCGATTATCAAAATAGTTGGCGATTAATTTGGTGTAATAGTTGACAACTAATCGATTCATCTTTGCAACTCTAAATTGAACTACCTAACAAAATATAATACCAACAAATTCATTTCTTTTTTTTCTTCAGTCATCATCACAAAGTTTCCTCTATTAATTGTTTGTCTGTTTGCAAGAGACAGACAAAGTCTTTCCTTCCATCTTTTGGGATGTCTGGTCTCACAAGATGTAAATCCATCACAGCAGATGAAGCCAGGGAGTTTCCCGGATCTACTTAGTTCAAGATTAATAGTCACGTTTATTAAATGTGCAGAGTGGAACTTACTCAAAAGGTTCTTTCGAGGTCAGGCTGATTTTTAGCAGAAGCCACATCCATAAGGGGGAAGGAAAAGAAAGCGGAGAGGATGGGGAGACCATGTGACCAAAGTCTGTCCAAACACAAGTCCAGTATACTGTAATGAATATATGTATGCACATAGGTATCCAGATGTCTTGTCTTTAACGACCAGTTCAAAAAATCCAGTCCATTGTAATCTTATTTACTTTACCAAGAAATCCACAGTATTCTGATCTCTCAGAGCTGTAATCGGACACTGAGGGTTAGGGCTCCTGCACACTGCCTGCGTGGTGTGAGCATGTCAGCTGCGTGGCGTGTTTATTTCGGCTCCCATGTTAACAGGTTAGAGCTTGCACACTGCCTGCGTGACACATCTCAGGTGTGGCTCAAGCCGCGCCGAAAACGTGTGCATGCTAGAAATTGGGCCAACGTCTATTTTTCATGCGAAGCACAAGCGTGTTAGAAGCGTTTCCAGGCAAAATAGAATAAGAAAATAGGTTTATATGTCATTTTGACACAAATACATTTAATACATGACATTTTGATGTTTGAAAGTCTCTAGGTTTTAACATAAATGCAGATATAAATGTAATAAAAAATAATAATAATAATAATAATATTGCACCTGTCAATACAGAACAAAATATTCTCTAGCTTATTTTGCCATCAATACTGCCGATGTTTTCTTTGCTGTAATCAGATCAGTATATGTTTATGTTTAACATGAAATATACTACTGCTTGAATTTCATTTTATCAATGGGAAACGTACATGTGTACAGACAAGCCTAACAGCAGCAGCAGCGCCGCATCAGACACATTTCTGGTGTGCAAAGGCAAAAACGCCACGCAACTGACATGCAACAGAAACGCCACGCTCACGCCACGCAGGCAGTGTGCAGGAGCCCTTACTCTTCCCTGAAAAAAAAATTAAAATAAACGTAAGGATACAAGGGAAGGTTACTGACTTGTTGGAGAAGAAATACCAGCTGTCAATCATTCTTCACATTTTCATCTTCTGGAGGATGAATGTAGCCAGTACTGCGGCATGTGCTCCCTCTGGCCCTGCAGTGCAACTTCAGGACGCAACCATAAGGCCACAATGTGGAGGTGTGGACTTGAGTCAGCACACTTGCTGACTTCAGACAACTCCACTCATACCAAAACAACAACAGTAATCATGAATTGAATTAAAGAAAGAGATGAGATAGATTTTATTCAACACAACATAATACAAAAACAACATTGAATGGTTACTTGAAAGACTTGATGCCCTCCATTCAGAGACAGAGTGTTCAAATGATACATGAATGCCAATTTCACTTGTGAACCTGAATGAATGCTTCTAATGTAATAGTAGGAGTTGTTTAAGCTGTCTGGAGTATTTGTTCAGAGAGAGTGGAACGGAGAGAAAAGACTGATGGGTTACTGCGTTAATGAAAGCTGGCACTGTATGAAAACTGTGTGATTTATTTTGACAGATTTGGCAGGTAAATTAGAGCTTGTTTGTACGTTTTTATGTATTGATTGTTAATTGTGGTTGCATTACTGTAGCTTATTTTGAATACTGCCTGCATCTTATGTGTGGAATGGCACGACAGTTTTTTTGTTGTACTACAAAAGCTCCTCTGAAAGGTTGTCCATGAATGACATCATTTTTATATATATATTTGGCATTACATTTGGCAAAGAATACAATATAGAACAATGACCTGATCTAATATCTAATATGAATATGTGTTGTACATCATGTAGACATATACCCACGTGTCTCTGCACATGTATGTTTTAATATTTCAGTGGGGTTAAAGAGCCGTTATGCAAATCAGCTCTTCTTTCCTTTACCACAGTATCAGGGTCATAATTCACTGTTGGAGGGGAGAATATCATTAGGTTCAAACAGCAGCTCTGTAAAGCTCAGCTTTCTTCTGATGTGTGTCTCTGTGTTTGTGTGTGTGTGTGTGTGTGTGTGTGTGTGTGTGTGTGTGTGTGTGTGTGTGTGTGTGTGTGTGTGTGTGTGTGTGTTTTACATCAAAGCCATAGAACGCTATTAATAGGGCCACTAATGGACTCTAATGGTAAATAGCCACATCAGCACTCAGGTTTTTGACTGTGTGGTGAATTTATAATGGAGGGTAGTGATAACAAAACTTAAGTACCTTCTAACTCGCCTTTAATTGTGGTCTAGGCCGGTGCACTATAAAGCTTTATTTTAACATGGGGACTAACAAGCGCGTGATTCACGATAAGATCCAGCTCTGTGCTAAAGTGACCTGCTCGGAATTACGACGCAGTATTTCTGGTGTGGCTAATAAAACTAATTCTTTACCAGCTCAGCAAACCTCAAAGGAAGACTCATCAAGAGATGTTTGTAGCCTTTAATCCCTGTAAAACATCACCTACGGTATGTTAAGATCTTATTCAGGATAAGATGATAAGATTTGTCAGTCTCTCACCTGGCTGGTTTAAATCAGGGCTGTCAAGCTCAACTTCACTGGAAAAAAGAGAATGGCATCAAGGGCCAGACATGTATGTAGTAGTTTATTGACATGCTTTTACTTGATCCAAAAAGTAAAATATCTTTGATTGGAATACTGCATGTCGCTTTTTGTTGACATTTCTGTAGCGTTTTTTTCATCATTTTTGTTTCTTTTCCCGACTTTTTTGTGGCTTTCTCTGACCTTTGTTTTTAAATTTGACATATTTTTTTTACTTTTGTTGCTTTTTCTGACAATTCACCTTTTACTAAATTTTCGTGGCTCACCTCGCCACAAAAGAAAGTATTTGTTGTCCACAGCTAATTAGTTCTGTCTCCCACTTTCCTTCTGTAGGTAATGCCATCCAGGCCTTTGGCAATGGGACAGATGTGGGAGTGTGGCAGCCAATGTCCCCTGTCCAGACCACCACCTCCACCACCACCCCCTACAAGAGAAACCGCGAACGCAACCCCAACAGCATCGACAACAACATCAACACAGACCCTGGCATCTACCACTTCTGTGGCAGCCTACAGGTTAGACACACACATACACACACACACACACAAGCTAGTTTTGGATTCAGAGGGCAACTGTGTTCGGAGGCTCCAGGGTTCCGGCTAGTTTGGGACAAATCTGATCCCATTTTTTACAGAGGGATGAAGTTTCAGTCACCAATTCTCTTTATCTGACCCACTGATCTTTCTATCCTTTTCTATCTGTCTCACTATCCATATGTCTACAGTGTCTGCTCATATGCTGCTGCTATCTGTTTCTGTTGCATACCTCACTGCCTTTTTCCTCTGGCTCACTTTCTTTCCTTGTTTACTTTCAGGCCAGCTCCATTTGTTTATCTAGTTTTGTCACAATACCAAATATTTTAGGTTGAAACTGTGAATGAAATGAGGGTTGTTCATATTGCAAACACACGTAAGTCATATAAAACCATACAAAAGCATAGACAGCAGTTTACAGCAAACAACCTGAGACAAGCAAGCGGCTGGTGGAGAAAGTGGAACATTTAGCAGCTAAAGAGCCAGATATTTTTTTTCTCAGGAGTTGGTGAAGACCAAACCAGAGCTAAAAGGTGAGTGAATGTTGGACTTGACTATATGACTCCAATGTGACTCGTTATCTGCTCTGCATGCAAGTAGGAAGCTGTTTGCTATGTTAGCCAGAACAGTGTGATATGACAATAGTATAGCAGGGCAGTTGGAGTTGGAGTCTTTCTACCCTCTGATGGTCAAAAATCACCAAATGTGGCTTTAATACAGTGTCTAAAACTGTTAACCTGTAAAAATATTGAAAACAACAAACAAAACATGAATACCAGCATCAATGTGGGCAACATGTTTGTAACATTTACAAGATAGTTATGATAACGTGTTTGCATGTTTTTGTCATCATAGCAGGTAAAATAGTTCTAGACTTTACTCGGTAGTCTTGCAGGGCCAGCAGTATGTCAATGCTTCAAACCATTAGTGAAAGTGTTGGTACGTTTATAAAATTCTACTTTGAACTGATCTTTTGCTTGTTATATAGCATCCAAATGTCAGTTACCGTGACTCATTCATCCTCCACATCCTCTTTTTTCCCGTATTCGTCCTGACCAGTGTGTCAGTCTTGCTGTTGACTCACTCGTGCATATCGATCCATCTGTGTACCTGTATGTGTCAGCCCAATTGTGCCCGATAAGACTCTGAAACAGTTGGAGCAGCCATTCCTGCTCTACAGGAACCCAAGTTATCTGGCTGATGAAACAGAAGAATCACAAGCAGCAATCCTGAACACCGGTGATGGGCTCCTCCTGGGTCAGGGAGGATGTGGGGATAATACTGTCATTACCAGCAAAGCGATGACAGGCACTCAGAGAGCTATTTCACGTATAATAATATTGCAACCCGATGAAGCATCATCAAATCACTGAAGTTATTCTCACGTTAACTGAAAGTCCCCCAGCAATTTTGAACTGAAATCTACCTTAATCATTTCTTTTTGCAAACAATAGTCAAACTATAAACAATAATTAATTAATTAATAATCATCAGTAATGTGGACATAATGTCTAAGTAGGGAAAAGGCAAATAATAGAACAGCTAGAACAGTCTGGTAAGTTCAGAAAAGTACATTTATGGTAATGCAGCCTTTAAAACCAGTAAAAGACAACACTTATGTCATATCAAGATATTACGATATCCAAAATCTAAGACGATATCTAGTGTCATATCACGATATCGATATAATATCGATATATTGCCCAGCCCTATGCTCCACACTGTTGTAGTGACCATGCGTTATGATGCAGCGCTTCTGAATAGTTTTTTCTTTGCTGCATGAACTCTGTTATGGCTTTAAAACCCCAATCTGCAAATATTTAAACATATAAACAAGCACTTTGTGTGTTTCGTAAATTAACATACTCAGAAATAATAAAATCTATATTCACTTGTCAAAATATAGTTTTTAACCCCGCAAAAACAATTGCTTATTTATATATCCAGCAGACATTAGCTTTCACAAATTTAAATTCACTCTTCTTTTAGCTCTGTTTTGGTCTCAACCATCTCCGAAGGGTAAGACCTGGCTCTTTAGCACCATGTTCACGAGCTAGTCGCTTACTTTTGTCTATCTGCAGTTTGGTGCTGGGTTTATCAGAGCTTTAAAACTGAACGCAGCTCCTGATATTGCTGGAGACGGGGTTAATAAGAGCAGTGAGTGTGAACCAACACACTTGCGAGTCGTAAAACCAAAACAATGAGCTGAGAGAGGCCAAAATGCTCAGAAGAGCTGAGGGGAAATACAAAGCTGTTTAATAATTCTCTATTGGTTTGCCACTTATGGCCAATAAGCTTATTATTTTTTGGATACTCTGTAGCATTATAAATCAGAAAATAAGCATAGTATTTCTAACACTTTCAAAGACGTTTTAAAGGTCCCATGGCATGAAAATTTCCCTTTATGAGGTTTTTTAACATTAATATGCGTTCCCCCAGCCTGCCTATGGTCCCCCAGTGGCTAGAAATGGTGATAGGTGTAAACCGAGCCCTGGGTATCCTGCTCTGCCTTTGAGAAAATGAAAGCTCAGATGGACCAATCAGGAATCCTCTCTTTATGAAGTCATAAGGAGCAAGGTTACCTCCCCTTTCTCTGCTTTGCCCACCCTGAGAATTTGGCCCACCCATGAGAGAGAGACATCATGGCTTTCAAACAAGCAAAGTGGCAGTTGGTCAAGGCCACACCCCCACCCTGCCCCCCCACTCTCCTCCTCAATAGCTACAGACACAGGAATGGCACATCCTAAGGAAAGCTCATTGTGGGACTGGCTCTAGTGGCTGTAATTCTGCACCAAGGCTGAATTTTGGGAAAGAGACTTCAGATACAGTATTAGGGGACCACTAAGGTCTATATAAAAGCATCCAAAAAAGCAGCATGTCATGGGACCTTTCACACTAACAAAAAAAAAAGTCAAAGTGATAGTGATAGCAGGCAACTTTATGGTAACTTCATCCACTTGAGTTCTTCCCTTTTCTTCAGATTTGAATCACAGATTCTGCCAGTAACTTTATGTCCCTTTTTTTACAAACATACTCACACATATATGCAAACATACAGTCCGGCAAGTTTAGTTCACACAGACAGAGACTGTAGACAGATGCAATTACACACAAATACACACAAATGCAAGTGCACTGGCTCGCTGACACATACAAAGTCTGCACTGATAATGAGCTTTGGTGGTGTACTGGTGCGTGTGTGCTGTTGGCACTGCTCTGATAACATGTCAAGTACAAGTTAATGAGAGAGTTGTGTTAAACCACTTTTGTAGTGTGTATGTGTGTGTACAACTCTCAGTATATTGGAGTGATGCTGCATGCATGTAAGTGTGTTTGATTTCATGTGTGTGTATGTTGGCATCAAGACAGGCTATGCTGTTGTAATGACACACTCCAGGGATAGGCCAGTGAGAAGATTCACTCCACTCTTTTCATTGATCTCTCTTTTTCAGACACACACATATTCAAAATAATAACCATTAGCCAGTGACTCAAAACCTCTCCACTTCCAGCCAATGACAGCCCAGCAAAACCTATTGTAACAGCGGTGCCTTTAGCTCGCATTAAAAAAATAAAGAACCAAAGAGTGGAGGGGAAAATAAGTAGAAGGTTAAAAGCTCCTCAGTTAAAACTATCTTCCCTTTTGTTAATGTTCTCAATTCAAGTTTTGACTCCTTCATGAAATGTTCAGACAACACAAGGAAAGTGCTTTTGACCTAAGGCTTCAGACTAAAGAGTGTACTTCTTGCTCTTTTCAGCTCTGTGGATGATATGTCGGTCGACAAATTCAGACTGAAATATCTCAGCAACTATTGTACAGATTGTCATGAGATCTTGTTAAATTAAATTAAATTATATTTTATTTAATATACATATTAAATTAAGTTAACTGTTCACACAATACAGTAACGTGAGCTTTTTAAATTAGCTGGATACATGGTTAAATATCATTTCCTCTATCCAAATTTTCTTCAAAACTAGCTTGAATTTTGTGTTTGTTTCACGTAGCGAAGGGATTTTTTTTTGATTTTAAGATCAATTTTTATTGTTTTTTTTTATATTTTTGAACATATAGAACAGACAAACACAATTGAACAAGAACGTAGCAAAGGAATTTTGAAAACGGCAACACACAGAGAGGGTCAAAGACGAAGGGGGCCGGCCCTATGTTCCCACAGCCCTATGTTCCCACAGCCCAATGGTCCCACAGCCCTATGTTCCCACAGCCCTATGTTCCCACAGCCCAATGTTCCCACAGCCCTATGTTCCCACAGCCCAATGGTCCCACAGCCCTATGTTCCCACAGCCCTATGTTCCCACAGCCCAATGGTCCCACAGCCCTATGTTCCCACAGCCCTATGTTCCCACAGCCCAATGGTCCCACAGCCCTATGTTCCCACAGCCCTATGGTCCCACAGTCCAATGTTCCCACAGCCCAATGTTCCCACAGCCCAATGTTCCCACAACCCAATGGTCCCACAGCCCAATGTTCCCACAGCCCAATGTTCCCACATATTTCATTTTCAAAATTAACTCCTGAGGCCACCCCTGCAGTGGGGTACTGATTGTTCAAAATGGACGTGGCCTATGGGACCCATGTTTAGATTCACCACTTACACTCATGTGAACAACTTTAAATTTACAGGGTAGATGTACAATGGGTCATGGACCTCACCTACCAATCGGCTATTAGGGGGTGCTATAATCAACGTTTATTTGTTTTGGCCAATAACTCAATGCATTTAAATGGGAAATTTGCAATTGCAATATCTCTGCCACAGTAAATGCTATCAACACGGAAGTTGTGTACTAAATTTGGCGAAGATCGGCCATTAGGGGGCGCTATAATCAACGTAGACGAGTTTTGGCCCTTTTACTCAATCAATTTTAATGGGATATTTGCAATGGCAACGTAACGCAGACCTTGCGGCTCAAACCTCTCGATATTACGATGTTTGCCTCCCCACGTTCCGCTTTGGGTTCCGCTTTGGGTTCCGCTTTCACACGCTCCCCGGGTCGTCTGGGACGACTGCCGCCGGGTGGCTTGGACCCCGTCATAACTGCTTGCAGTTCTAATTTTGTTTGTTTTTTCTCTCTGCATTGTCTTTGTGTGATGTGAACGTGGTGGAGCAAGTGAGTAGTAGCTTTCTTCTTCTCCCTCTTGAGTTTTTAGAGGAAATCAAAACTCTAAAAGGACAGCTTTCCCCTTGTTTTTAATCATACAACAGAGCTAGTTGGGCCTACAGCAAACTAACTACAGATAAAACAACAAATACAAACACATGCCAGAATGGAGAGGCATACATATACACACAGAGACACACAGTTTGAAAGCCCCAGGGCTCCATCCGCCTGTTGTTATGAATATAGTTGACTCCAAAGCAGGCAGGAAATGCCCTGCACAAATATGGAAATCGACCACATGCTAATGTGACTTTTCAGAACAGGCAGGTATTAAGCAAATCCACAACACGTGGACACAAGGCAGGAATATATATATATATATATATATATATATATATATATATATATATATATATATATATATATATATATATATATATATACAGTACAGGCCAAAAGTTTGGACACACCTTCTCATTCAAATGCGTTTCCTTTTTATTTTCATGACTATTTACGTTGTAGATTCTCACTGAAGGCATCAAAACTATGAATGAACACATGTGGAATTATGTACTTAACAAAAAAGTGTAATATAACTGAAAACATGTCTTATATTTTAGATTCTTCAAAGTAGCCACCTTTTGCTTTTTTATTAATAAGGGGGAAAATTCCACTAATTAACCCTGACAAAGCACACCTGTGAAGTGAAAACCATTTCAGAAAAAAAAACTTTTGGCCTGTACTGTATATATATATATATATATATATATATATATATATATATATATATATATATATATATATATATTTGAATTTGTTGACGTTCAAATCTTTTTTAGTTGGAAATAAGTATTACAGTTGTTTTTACTGATACATACAAACATACATGATTTTAATATGCATGTGATCACAATGAAAGCTTTCACAGTACAAGTATGATCTAATTTAAAGGGTCAGTTCACCCAGACTCCACACAAAAAAAGCACTGATATCTACACGTCTGGGTTTACTTGGCAGATTTTAAGATATTGTATGCATTATCTCAGAAATCACAGAATAATTTAAAGACCTCTGCAAAATAAAACTGAAAGTGTCTGCATAGATAGGCAGTACCAGACGTAAGAGAAAATGTGGTTACAATGCTGCATTTGTTTTGAATGGAGATGGATATAAACAAACATTTTACATCATCAGAAACATTGGTTAATTTGGTTGTCTTTATGTCAAAAGAAGTGAAAGACCGGTCTAATTTTGTATTTTGAGTGGTGGTGATTTGGGGAATTGTGTGACCCTTTTGTTTATATTTGTATCATAGATTGTGCCATTCATTTAATCTCTTATTCCAGAAAGACAAGCCTTTTAAAAATCAGCCTCAATACTGCTGAATTTGTTCAGATCATAGTGGAGACATTATAAAAAAAACATTAGCAGTGGCAGATGGAGCCCTACTTCAAAACGGAATCTACATTCTAAGATAAACTTGCATATCATTTAAATGTCCAAATGTTCTGTTGTGAACCACTCAAAGTGCCCACAGGATTTCAGATTTCAGCAGAGAGCTGTAAACGTTCATTATCATTATGATCTCTCAGCGTTGCTGTCTGAGATGTTTCAAACTTTTAATGAATCTAAACAATGACTCCTAACACAGATGGTACCTCATCGTGAAACATAAACTGACGTGAGTGTGTTTAGTCATCGTGCTCCTCAGACCACGTCTATTCTTTTTGCTACCACACTTGGAATTCTTGGCTTGTTCTTTTGTTTGCTTCTTTATACAGAGGACTGCAATTACACCATGATTTATAGACACCATTCCCACCGAGCTTCTTTTTTCTTTTTTTGGTTTAGTGCTGAAGAAAAGGTGTAATAACAAAATACAGTTTCTCACTTTCTGTATCACCATGCCCGCTACATCCTGCTGTACATCCCCATTTTTGGGTCCGAATTCACGATACTGTACACTGCAGCCATTTGTTATTCTGTCACACACCTACAGCCTTAGCACACACACACGCATACACACATAAATAACCAGAAGCCAAAACTGGAGTTACATTCACGTACAGCATCCATCCTGAGTGCAGAGATTCAGTATGCAGGTCATTAGAAGCGAAGGAGAAAATCTTTTCTCCAGCCAAAAAACTCCTGCACAAAGTTTCAAAGTCATAATCAGATGCCTTATTTACCAAATACAGAACAAAAATTACGAGATGTTCAGATGCTGATTACAAGGCCTGCGCTGCAAATCAGCTCATCAACTCGTCGTGGGCTTGCAATCAACACAAGTGGTAATCACTCTTTGCCCAAATTTACCTGAAGAGTACAGACACGGAGGGGAGACTTGAAATTACCGATGTGATGCGTCATCAATTAACAAATGTCATGTTTATTTGTACATTCTTCCTTTTTTCTGTTCATGACTTGATGGCAAAATGGTTGATATCAATCTCCATGACATGTTTTTCATCTGAGTCAATAGTGATTCTTATTTAAAATTTCGGGTCAGGATATCTTATTACATTATTGGGTTTCATTACATTTGCGATCCGGTTAAGTGCAACCTTTATTACATTTTCAGAAAATCATTACATTATTGAGTGCTACAAGGATCTTTTCCTAATTTTTGAAGTAGTTTTAGATGACTAAACCTATGCAGACATTATTTAGAGCTGGCCAATTTCGGAAGAACGGATATGACTCAATTTGGTAGACAATTAATTTCCACAATTAATTTGCAGTATTACATTAAAAACGCAGTCGAGCCATCAAAGCATTCGTCATTGCTATCGTTACAGAGTGTGTGTGTGTGTGTGTGTGTGTGTGTGTGTGTGTGTGTGTGTGTGTGTGTGTGTGTGTGTGTGTGTGCGCGTGCGTGCGAGTGTGCGTGTGTGTGGGTGTGAGAGAGAATCAAAGACAGTGTGTTTGAGCGTGCGACAGCCATTGAATGGTAAATCTGAGATGAAATCCAAGTCTGGGTTTGACTGTCCCTCTGTGCTCAGCATCACTCTTCTCCTCCTCTGACTGAAAATATCACAGGCTTTAAAAGTTTAACAGGCTCTCAGGGTAAACTATCCAAGGTTATTGTAGTTTTTTCCGATTCAGCTCTAGTTTGCAATCTGTTTTTTTATGATCAGTTCAGCACTGAGCTTTCATAAACACTCAGATTATATGTGATGCTTATTTGGAGTTTAGTCACGGTGTTTGAACGCTGATGTCTGTGCGTCGTTGGCACCTGTTGTGTAAAACGTATTGACAGAATATTTGCAGTCTGATGAGATTTCAGATTGCCCCATCGATTGTTGATCAAAGCAAATGACTAAGCGCAGATCCTCTGTGTCTCATTTTGACAGTTGTCAAAGCGCCACAGTGCTGTTTGTGTTGTAACGTGACATGCAACTTTAGGAAATGAGTTAACCTTATGAAACTTTATTAACATATGATCTGTTTTTCATTTGGATCCTTTTCACAAACATCAAACACAAACCTTGGGCTGTAACATGGATTGTGACTCTTTTGTGTCTTGCTGTTGCAGGCTCAGAAATTGAAGTCAAACTCCTCTGTCGATGGCGTCTTCTGTGTGGTAAGTTTTTTTTCAATTATTTTAACCAATTCAATTTGTGAATTCATACTTCGAAACCGTTTCCTCATTCACTCACTCACTATTCCCTATATTATGTTTATTAAATGGTGAACTATATAGGGAACGACCATCGAGATTTTGGACACTATAGACTGAAAACATCGTTGCGTCAGTAGATGCGCCGGTTATTTGTGTGACGGAGGCGGACGCGCCCAGCATCATGTAAACAAACCAAAACAAAAATACTTCTAATACGTCCCTGAAACAAACCGAGCACTCAGGAGAAGAATAAAAGGTTGTATATATGTTGCATATATGTTGCATGTTACATTTCCACTGTTTAGAAACAAAAGCCCGCTCCATTTTTCCTGCAACACTGCCTGCGTGGTGTGAGCGTGTCAGCTGTGTGGCGTGTCCATTTATATTTCAGCTCCCATGTTAACAGGTTAGAGCTTTCGCGCTGCCTGCGTGACACGCACGTCTCAGGCGTGGCTCGAGCCACGCCGAAAACGCGTGCATGCTAGAAATACTAGGACCGACGCCTATTTTTCAGGCGACACGAAAGCAAACAAGGGTGCTCTAACAGCAGCAGCAGCGTCGTGTCAAGACACGTTTCTGGTGTGCAAAGTCATAGAAAACGCCACGCAGCTGACAGACAACTGACACGCAACAGAAACGCCACGCTCACGCCACACAGGCAGTGTGGAGGAGGCCTTAACCGCGTAGAATTGGCTACAAAATGGCGAACACACTATATAGTGCTCTATTTCTGTGATGGGGAAAAGTCTCCAACACAGCTCATGTATATAATGAATAACAAATTAAATGAAGTTCTAAGTGAAAAAAAAAAGATTTTACTTTAAACTAAACTTCTGGTCAATCAAAGCAACTACATGACTTCGAGTGGGACAGCATAACATACTGGAAGATATTGAATAACAATAACTCAGGGTTAGATGAGTTTCAAGGATTGTAACTCACCATGTTATTGTCTTGGCAGCCATTGTTGTCAGTTTATGTTACTTTTCCCTCCAAGCTTTCTTTTAAGAGAGTAAGACTTCTCTCACCTTTCTACTTCTTTGTTACAATTATGTTCCAGTTAAAAGGCTATCTGTAAAGCAGCGGCATCACATTTTTCTGAGCATCCTTGAATGCACTACCAGCGATACAACAAAATAACCATACCCTGACACAAAATAAAGATAATTGCATTGACAAATTGGGTCTTAAACATGTTTCAATTCTCCGCAAGCTGATTGTTGCAGTGCATTTGGATATTATATATTGCTTGGTCAGGAGTGCTGTCAAAGAGCCATGTCACAGCCTGTAAAAACAACTTGTGTTGGGAGATGAACTCTCAAAACGATTCACCGTTGTATCCGACAAAACCGTTTTATTTAAGACCACAAGGCAATTGCTCGAGCTATCAAATAATCACCAGCTGTGATCCGCCCTCGATCTTGGAAGTCTCTGACCTCCCTCTGACTGTGATTGCCACGGCAATCCTTCCCACCTCCTTTGTAAACTCCTGGACTTTGTAGTTCCTTTGAGGGCTGAAATGGGATTGTTGCTTATCTGGTGGCTTTTAAAGTTCACTGTAAATGTCATTGTACAATAATAAGGCACTGTTATGCACTGGACTGACATTTAATAGAGGCAGGGACAGGTCTGGGGGAGATGACCCAGCCGTTAGCGTATAGCTTTATTAGCAAGCAAAACACCACTGGTGAATCTCTATATACACATTCTTACGCATGGTGGCACACGCAGTTTACACACACACACACACACACACACACACTTTTTAGCTTTCCACTGTGGCATTTCACCATTTCACTTTTCAACCTTTTGTACTGCGTCATACCAGATGAATACATTGAGTTTTTTTATAGGTGATATTATTGAATTAAACAGTCTTGGAAGTATTCCACATCTTGCATGCATGAATTAAATTGCAACCTAAAGACCCTTTTATGTCCCTAAGGGTATAACATGCTGCTACAGGCAAAATCAAAAATGGTTTGATGTTTGGGATACTTACATACATAAAGACCTAAATACCTAAAATGTTCCAATGGCACTTGATCCCTGGAATGCTTATTGTTGTTGGTTTTTTCGGTCATCATTTATTAAGCTGTCATGAAAAAGATCCCAGAGTCCTGTATGGATAAGATCCAGAGGCACCTGCCACAGCTGTCTCATGAAACGTTCTCATGCTACAATCTGGACACTCAGACCGGCGACTATTGTCTCTGGATATACACCTTATCCACGATGATGTGAGGTAAATCTTACAGCCTTGAGAAAGAGGGAATCGATATATACTAACCTTTATATACTGACCTGATTGAGCATATGTTTCACTTTCATAGTCTATTTCCGAACTCGTCATATACTGACGATTGGTCAGTGGCTCTCAGCGTCTGTATGGAACGCACCGGGCAGAGCAGCAGCGACAACGGTAGCAAGTAGTATGAAAGACAAAAAAAAAGAAGAATCCGCGTACGGAGGTTGTTTGGGGGTGGTCAAACAACACGGGACTTTCACCCAGGAGACCGGGGTTGTGCCCTAACCTAACCGTCTCGTTCTTGTGCTGCATGTCATTTAAACGTACGTCCCGACCCAGAGCGTCCAAAAGTGATGCAAAAAGTCCCGACCAACTAAATATGACGCTAGAGGAGACTTTTTGCGTCAGTAGTGAACGCCAAAGGCACCTGACCAAGCGTCGCTTTTGACGCCCTGGGAGTGACAATGTCTTGAAAAATCCGATACCAAACTCTGTCTCCTGTCCCTCTCTGTCTTCTCCCCCCCAGGACACTCAGATAGACGGTTCGAGTACGTCCAACACCATCCTGAGGAACTCGGCTGTCTCCAGACGGCCTGCGGGCCTGGCCTCTCTGCTGCCCCCGCTGCTCTGGCTCTGGTACTACCGCCCGCTGGCGCTCTCCTCGCCGGCCGTCTTGTAGCCTCGCCGCTTCACAGCAACAAACTACAACGGACTGACAAACACACATTTGTATAAAAGAAAAAGCAAAACGAGAAATGATATCCTTTCTTCTCAGTAATACCTGTTGTACTTTTATTTCCCTCTGGATTCTATCTCTCTTTGGATTCCTACTTTGTTTTTTTTTAATGAATTTTGTTTGTTGTTGTTTTTTTTGCATTGCACCTGTGTGCTAAAACGGTGATCTATACGTGTTAACTCAGTTTGGCTGTGTGTTCCCTTTTGGGTTAGTTGAAAAATGAAAGGGATTTAAAGCTTCTGTGTTGCTCTCTTTGGGCCGAAAATGAGAAAATGCTCGAGGACTACATTCCAATAAACCACAGCTGGTGGCTGTTGGAAAGGTACTTACAATGTAAATTTTACACAGTCGTCAAGTTGGTTTCCACCCACGTCTGTTTGTGTGTTGAGGCTATAGGTGGGATCTTTCGCTCAAAAGTCACAGTCAGTTTGGCACCGGCTACATTTTAATCACTCGGGCAGCCTTCTAGATGTTATTCAGTCTCCTCTGTGGTTTGTGTATGTTTTGATAATGACGTGATCTGGTATTTTACATTTTTACGAAAGGTCCACGTGGATATTTACCTTACACCAATAAGTTGAAACATCAGAGAAGTTCAAACATCTGCGTCTCTACTGTAGCTCCTACTGATCGCTCACACATCGCCACTGGCAAAAGCACACAGGCAAAGACCCACAAACACACACTGCACATTTTCACACATTCAGACACAAACACAGAAAGACACACAGCGCCAGGCTTTCTGCTCCCCCTTTTTTTTTCTTTTTTTTACACCTTTTCGCAAACTGAGTGATACTTTGAGATCACAGGAGACAGTAGGTCATACGCTGCTGTGGATGGCTAAATCCACTCCACTCATTAGTGATTGTACATACTTGTAATTGTTAGAAGTCCAAGCCATGTTCAGGGTATCTGTATGGACGGTGACGGAGAAGCTGCTGCAGTTTCATCTGAAAGATTTAATTCTTCTTCTGATGTGCTTTGCTGCACTGCGTCCACAAAACAAGAGCTTAGGAGGGAAAAAAAACAAGCTCATTGTTGTAGAGTTGTAATTCACGCCTCCATCACACCAAGGCTCAAAGCATCCTTTTCTGTCAGTTCAGCGTTACGACTTTTTGCCTCAATTGTGAAACTGTCAACACGTGTTTGGGGAGGGAGCAGATCGCTTGATATTATCTATTTGCTGAGCTTCTACAGCCCTTACTTACTCTCACTGCAACTGTCGAGTGTTTTATTCTAGTACAGCATCGATTGGGAACTTTCTCCAGCTTCACCAGAGGACTTTTTAATCGTTTACGGCTGACTTGTTGAAAATATAATCCCTGGATAAGGGTTTTTTGTTATGCATAACCCTGTAACCTAGAGGTGTGAATCTTCACTGATCTCCCGATTCGATTACTATTATCATTTCAGCGATTCAATTCGATTCGATATCTCGATGCATCACGATGCATCAAATACATTTTTCTATTAAAGCCATATAGGCAATTAAATTCATAGCTTTTCATAGCTTCAAAAACAAAACATTTTGTATAAATTGGATACATAAAACTATACAGCACGGAACACATGGCACAGAAATGTTGTTAGGCCTACATTAAATTGTAAACAGAAATAATCGATTAGGGCCCGGCCAATTATCGATGCAGCATCGTCCATGTCCTCGATTCGATGCATCGATTATTTGATTAATTTCAACTCCTCTACTGTAACCCCACCAAATAATAATTAGATATGATCTGCTCTTTGGCTTTGGAAGTAGCGCTATGGTACTACTGTACTGCAGCTAGAATGCTATGGAGGTCTGCAGGGATGATGGATTATTTTGTTTGTCGATGATGTGATGTTGTTGTCCGACCAAGTTAGCATCGCCCTGGTTCCCTCGACAAAAAGCGGGTGGGTTCCTCCATTGGATTTTTTGGATTAATGCAGAAAATAAGTTCCGTGGCAAACAAAGGTTTATATGATATTTGAATGTTTTGTTCAGCAAGAACATTTCACATATGAACTCCACTTATATAATTTTAGAAGTGTGAATGCATTCGCCCAAAGTAAAAGGCTAACGTTAGGCCATAAACAAACTAGACCACGGTCACATGACTTCAACGTTCACCACCGATAAACTGACAGTGACTTCTAAATGTCCCGAGCAACCTCTGTTGTCTCATTTTAGCTACTTGTTAGCAGCAGCCTTTTTTAAGACACGTAAAAGCTTCAAAATTCACAGTCTGGGGTATTCACTGAATTATTTTATGTCGTTGAACAAAACGTAAAAATCTCTTAAGCGTGTGTTGACCCAGACCTTATTTCAGGCATCCAACTAAAAACCCATCGACTTTGGGATGAAGGAACCGGAAGTGCAAAAAAAAAGCTAAAAATACTCATTCTTGCAGCACTGTGCTAACATTAGCAGCTAAGAACTCACACTTATTTTATTGTTGTTATTCTAGAAAAGGTGAAAAAACAACAACACCACTCTTTTTTAGTTGCCCCACGAACACATCTTCTGCATGCTCATTGGACTCCAGAGGGGCTGTGCCTGGTAACAGTTGCCAAATTTAGTTTGAAGAGTCATTGTTTGGGGGAGGGGTTCAGCAAACGGTCAATTCTGTCTCGTTCTGAAAGCGACTGCAGCAAACGTGTGACGTGTGACTGACGTGTAGGGTTGGGCATCGAGAACCGATTCCTACTTGGAATCGTTTCAAAAAATTACTATTCCAACAGAATCGTTTCTTTACTGGAATTATTTAGAGGATTTGGTTTCAAATCCGATCATCGCTTCCCCATTCAATATGCGCACGTTTTGGTTTCCGAAACTGCCAGGCGCTTGTTTTGTTGCCGCCTTGGAGCACAGTAAACCACCATTGAATCAAAATAAAACTTTCCTCTTATTTGTGAAAATAGGCATGTGACCCGTTTGAACTCCACCCATCAAAGAATCGATAAGAACCGGAATCAAACGATGCCCAATCGCAATCACGTTTAGTTCTCAGACATAAGACGTGTCTGTTTTCATCAGCTTTTCAGAGGCATTTGATTTTTGAATTCTCACAGGAAAGGAGACACAACATGAGACGTTCACATCCAACACTGTGGCATGTTCAGCAAGTTTTTTTATCCATTTGGACACGGGCAGGAGCATTTATGACACGCTGCTTGGGTTTATGTAGCTTCTCAGAACATGATTAATGTATATTAGAAGTTAAATGTTATTTACCAAGCATAACCATGGTATATGCACTGTATGTACTTGGCTGAAACTATAAATTGGACAAATAAATGTCTGATGATATTCTATTCCAGAGCATTGTGAGCTATTTTGACATTCAGATACAACATAGAGTACATTAAACCAGAAAATTGTTTTTTATAACAACGTATGTGTATATTTCTCCCAGTATGTACATGATTATGGAATATTATTGCATCTGAGAAAGAGGATATCAACGTAACTGTCCTACTGTAGTTATATACAACTGTATTTCCTAAGCATATTGATTTGTACCATAGCCCCATTTATGATGTTACTTAAATATATAGTATTGGGTTTTTTGGCTAAGATTTAAACTTATTTTTCTATCTTTTACTAATTTTTGCTGTTTCGATGAGTTCAAGTAAATAAGGTGGACCGGGTTCAACTTTTTTAAGACTGTTCAGTGTAGTTACTGTAATTATTTTGGTTTTACCGCTCAAATAATTATGGTGACAATAACTAGAAGTTGAGCTAGACAGAAAATTGTCATTGCATGGTGATTGAGAAGGAAATAAATCAATGTTTAAGGACAAATATATTCTATACCATACCATTGAATGCTTTGTTTTTAATGGTATATTTGACCAGATGTGGGGAAGTCTCAGATTGAATGTGTGACGTGTGAAGGAAAAGTTAAAGAGAAATGTTATGACTAATTACATTTCTCAGAATTGTGTCTTACAGTATGTCTGATCATTTTATATTTGAATACCGGTGTCATATTTTCATTGGCCCTGGAATATGAGATGAAGTACAGATTATACAGGTGGTTCAGTGCTTGACCTTTCTCTGAAGAGTTCTCCGAAGGCCTCAGATTTAAGGGTCTTGCTTTTTGGAAAAAAAGTTAAAGATGTTTGCTGTCCATCTCCATCCCATCTGTTGTTTTCAAAATACCAAAAATGGCTCTTTTCTTTTGGAGATGCAGACTCCCTCAGATATCTGGCAACATTAACTTCTTAGCTTGTGAAAATGTAAAATCTATTGTACAAAAAGTTACGATTAAAAACGGTTAAATTGACCAGACTCTGTGGGTGTGTGTGTGGGTGTGTGTTACGTTATTTCACTGAACAAAGATGAAAAGAAACCATCAGACAAACCGGCAGACAGCATGGAGAACACTGATAGGTGACATAAACCTTTAAAGAAAGTTTGAGGTGCTCCTGAGAGTCTGATAAGACCTCAAGAGTTAATGTTGTTGACCTCGGGTTAGCAAGCCAAAAGAACCGCGAAGAGCAAAGAGATGATGCTGGATAAAAAATAGATAAATAGTCATCTAAGGTTTCTGTCAAATGATTTTGAGCTTTTGCCACCTGGGATGAAGGTGATGGGTCACACATCGGGCCGGCTGAGCCCTCAGTGGAACTTTATTATCCAGTGCTGCTGGAGAAATGAAAGGTAAACCAGAAACAAAGAGACAGAAGTCAAACTTGTGTTTACCTGCAAGCAACTTGGCTGATGATGAGTTTATGTTCAATTTCAATCTGTTACTACTTAAATCGCCATCTGAACTTCAATGTTGTTTACCAAGCATAAAGAGATATGCACGGTATGTAATTGGCTGAAACTATACATTGGAGAAATTAATAAATATAAACCTATCAACCTAGCCTTGAAAATGATGCTAGCCTACAATTCATATTACCACAAAACCTATAAACAGTATTCTAGATGAATGAATGTGTACCCCCATGAGGAATTCTTAGTAATGACAACAAAACGTTATTTAAAAAAATATCAGTAATGGATAATTCCTTAAAAATAAACACTATAATAATGAATGAATTCTAAACATTTGATATGTAGCATTTAAGTGTTCTTCAGTTACGAAGTTGTCTTTATTTAGGCTTTTTTTCTACCAAATTTCATTTTTTTTGTGCTGGTCAGGGGGTACTTGACTAAAAACATTTTTTAAAGGGGGTACATTATTGAAAAAGTTTGAGAACCAATGTATTAGAGGTTTGGGTGTAATTGATTTATGTGCCTTGTTAATGCAGAGTTTAGTATCTTTTGTTGGTCAGTTATGTTTAATTGCAGAAGTTCTGCCCTTTTTTTGTGCTTAATTCTTACTAGCAATACTATTTTAATGAAGGCTGCTGTATAGGGGCATTGAAAACTGAATTCATATCTGGCTATATCTGCCCCTACGATTAATCAGTAGATTATTTTCCCGATTAATTGGATTAGCTGGTCTATTGAAATGTCAGAAAATGGTGAAAATTGTCCATTATTGTTTTCCAAGGCCCAAGATGATGTCCTCAAATGTCTTGTTTTGTCGACGACTCAAAGATATTCAGTTAACTGTGACAGAGGAGAGAAGAAACTAGAACAATATTCACATTTTACAAGCTGGAATCAGAGAAGTTTTACAACTAATCAATGAGTCTTTGCAGCTAAAAAGGTATGGCTTAAACAGGCAAATACTGGGCTCCTATTTATGGCTCCATGTGTCATATTAAATGGTGTTGATAGGCACTGACATAGAGGACACCTACTGACGCATTTCTGACATTATGAATGAACGATTAATGTAAAACAGAAAAGAGTGCTTGGTAAATGGTCGCCTGCGCATCATCATCAAAAATGCCAGAAAATGAGTCTGACATTTGAATGTAATTTCCAGTCCTAATTCTGCATTATCTTTCAACACAGCAATTAGACTGCATTACCTCAAGCCCTAATACAGTGCACCATAATAACAGTGGCAGCAGTAGAACCACATTTTCCGAGAATGTAGTTAGTTTGGGAAGTGGCCATGAATGCCGCTTGATCACTTGTTGCAAGAGGCTGCACACAACAGGATCTGAGTCACTGTTCATTACAAGTACTTTTCGATACTTAAGAAAGAAGAAGGTGGGAGATTATCTTGGAGAGTGAAAAGGTTTAATTATATACCAATGGATTGAGAGGAGATTAGAGTAAAAAAAGAAGTAGTAAAAAAGAGAATAGAAAAGAGAGTACAGGATGGTGAATGAAAAACATCAAAGCACCTAAATAATTTCAGCTCAAATGCATTGACCTATGCCGTTCCTCTGTCCAAAATGTCCACAAATGCATGTTTTCATTTTTTCACTTTTATTTCAATCATGCCGGAGCAGATTTAAACAGCCCACGCTCTGAGGGCTCTTCCTTCTCCCCGTTGTAAAAAAACGCTAATAGCGTTGCACAAATACATTAAAGTAAAGACAGCTATCAATACTACATCCGCTGAATTCAGGGGGGGAATTGGATTTTCCGATGTCTGGGTGTCGTTTCACACGCGGTGATGGAGTTCATTAAGAGTCATTAAAGTCCTACTTTCTTAACATGTGGATTGGCGTCAGTGGATATGAGCAAAACACACTGTGAGCTGGGACGAAAGCTGTGGAGCATTACCTGGCTTTGGTCCGCAATACTGGAGTGACTTGAGAAGAAGAAGGAACGGCAGTTAGTCATACTGTACGCAAAATTACGAATCCCACTATGGCCACACCAAGACCCGCCCTACGAAGCAGCTCCATTGGTTGGGGTTAGGCCTTTGACTTCGAGTGGTTAAGGTTAGGGTTAGGGGATTGGTCAGGGGATAGGACCTGTACATGTAAACATGGACGCCTGGCCAATAGTAGTGTGTGAATGCTATTGAAGGGCGGGTCTTGGCGTGGCCGTAGTGGGAAAGAAAATATCGCATACTGTACCTCCAACTTACATAATTCTTGCCATAGACAGGAATATGCTTCATCTCTCTGTTTGTCTCCTTCTTACCAAGTCGTTTTAGTTGGTAATTATCTCGTTAAAGATTAGTTGTAACGTAACGTATTTCCAGTGCAAATCAAGCAATTTTATTACGTATGACGATTAGCTATTCTAGTAAAGCCTAGAATAGCTTCATTTACACCTGTTGCCAGATACAGACAAGAGTGACATTTCTGAGCTGTCTGTATCCAAAGGCACCTGTTTTTTTAGAAGATTCTTGAATCAAGTTTTTTTTTCTATTGGATATATGTATTTACTGCACTGGATGATTCTTTGTCACTTGTTAAAAAAGAAAACATAAGGTTTTTAGGATTCCCTTGACATTAACTGATTGGTGTGAGATAAAAGGGAAAACTCGCATTTTCAGTGCTTTTGCACACATATATTTGGGTATCTGGAGTGCCTACCAACCCAAAAACTGTGAATGAAGACAACGCAGTACGTTTTTTTGTGGGCTGCCTCGATCAGAAAACATGGGATTCAACAAGCCATTTAGATTTGGCTCCCCTTTGTCACATGCAGGCCCATTAGAATATCGCCTAAAATGAATCACACATTTGCCACAAGGGGCTTACAATCTTCAAATCTGAAATGTTAGCTTCTTATGTTGTATTTTAACACTGTTTGCAGTGATAATGCCCATATTCTTATGACCCTGTGATGGGCGATTTGCACTTGTGATCTAATAAACACCTTGACTTCAGCTTCAAGGTTCCTCAGGACAGGTGATACATATGAATAACAACCAGAATGAAACTGAACCAGACTCGTCATTAAAATTGACGCTCACGAGGCAGTCTCATCTGCTCACGCTCATAACAAACCTCCTGGTATTATATATATTTTATTGTTTATCAATACCGAAGCCCTGTAAATTAATAGACAGTTTTAAGAGGAGGTCATAAAACGTCCCATAAACAGGTTAGGTCTCCTGACACCAGCATGAATTAACATCTATTAACGTATCACGAGGGAGTCCTGTGTGGCCAGTTCATGGCACTGTGGCGAATAGGTTTATGAATACTAATTGATGTTTGTCGTAATCATCTTCGGTTCTTTTACAGTCCTAGTTAAATTAGGCAGGGTGTTTACAACTCTAATGACTAACTAACTTTAGCATTCTGCTGTAAAACAGCGTAATGAGGTCATTCTGTCAGAAATTATTGATATTATTATTATTATTATTATTGATGTTCAGTGTGTCTACTTACTCCCCTACCCTGTTTTTACATGAAGGCAACAATATATCATTTCATTTCAAAATGAATTCTCTCTCTTGACGGGAGTCAATCGTGAATTAGTGGGGTCGTGTTATAAGCTCAAGCGTTGTTTAAAACCACACAGACTTATTTTAACATATTCCAAAGTTTCCAAACATATGATGGAAAAATGTGTGTGATGAGATTGACAGAGTGCTACAGGGGTCCACATTTACAAATGTGTTTCAGTCCCAAACCAGGTTCAGTAACAGAACCGGCTGATTGCCTGCAAATATCTCAGTTACTTCTGGACCTGATCCCTTATTGGAAGACCATGTGACCCCGTAATCAAATACCCTTCACTGGGTACTTCATGGCTCGGTTCAAAGGCTTTATTTGTGACATACTTGAGCGTGGCAAACAACCAAAGTAGCCTCATCTTGGCTGAGCAAATGTCTGACCCACAGCTGAAACGAAAGAAACACACGGTAATGGTAGATCAATTGCAGACTGATCTCATAAAGTGGCTTATATATGACACGCCAATTGGTATGCCTTTTTGGCTTGTTATCAAGATGCTTAATCGCTTTTTAGCGTGTTTATCAACGCCATTTGGCCTCCATTGACCTACATTGCGAGTAGTATGAAAGGACGGAAGTCCGCGGAGGGGTAAAACACAGGACTCTCACACAGGAGAGCCGGGATCGTGTCCTGCGTGTGGTGTTTAGCAACTTTTTTTTAAAGCCTTCCCCAATGTTCTTTTCCTAAACCCAACCATTTTATTTTTGACGTTCTCGCGATAGCACGGCAGCTTCTCGCGATTACGCCATGTGGCATGTATGTTTACATCAGCTGTATACAGCGTAGACATACACGTGGATAGCTCATAATGCGTACAGATAACACGCCATTTGGCTTTAGGAAAGTGCCGTGGATGTTTACGCAAAGTCATGATGCCACGTTGATAAATTGTTAGGACTAATGAAATTACGTTGGTAAAAATGGGAATAAAGACCCTGGTGCATTAAAATAAACCAACAAAACACACGGCGTCTTGCATATGAATATTTCACCCAGTGTTAGTGTGTGTAAGACTTCAATGAAATGTTGGAACTTTATTTTTTTCTTTTCAAATTCAAGGTTTTTTTACAAAAAGGCCTTTTAAAATCAGTGAGTCACAGAAAATCAACCAGAGAGCTACAATGTGTAAATAAATGGAACACGGATTACAGTGTGACACATAATATCCCGTCATGAATGGACATCTCTCTGTGACAAAGCAGGAAACGGGTCACCTCGACCCCTCCCCCTCCACCCCTCCCCCTCCACCCTGCAGGCGTCCATGATGCCTCTGTGGTCACCGCTCACATAATCATAATCAGCCCGTCACCAGCTTCGGCCCTTCTCTTTCATCCTTCATGTCTTTGCACTTTGTGTGTGTGTGTGTGTGTGTGTGTGTGTGTGTGTGTGTGTGTGTGTGTGTGTGTGTGTGTGTGTGTGTGTGTGTGTGTGTGTGTGTGTGTGTGTGTGTGTGTGTGTGTGTGTGCTTGTGGGCCCTCTTTGTTAGGGCACAAGGCCACTTATGACAGAGCAGCACATGCTGGTACTGAGTAGAGGACAGCGCTGACAGGAGGGACATTCTTCACAGAGTCATAGAGGCTGGCTGGCTGACTAGTTGGAGGATTGGTTGAACGTGTGTGTGTGTGTGTGTGTGTGTGTGTGTGTGTATAGGGAGGCGGAGGACAGCAGTGTGCTTTGTAATCCTGTGTTCCTCCCCCACCCCCACGCCTGACTCGGTCACTCAGACTGCAGCCCACATTACCCGCCGCAATTGGTGCCTAATGGCATAAAGATTGAGGCCTGGATGGGGGGCATCAATCACAAGGATTTGGCTCAGCTGACCCTGAGTCCTCAACTTGACGGAGGTGAGACTAGGGGGGAGACTAAGTGGGTGAGAGAGTGGGGGGGATGAGTCAGTGAGAGATAGACAGTAGAAAGTACTACATACTGTAAGCAGACAGTGTGTAGAAAGAAAGACAGGAGATGATAAAAAAAGGATGAGTAGTTATTACTTATTTATCTTCAAAATGACAGGCAGGCATTCACTGTGTGCACTAATACAAAGTTCCTGAGGTGTGTGTGTGTGTGTGTGTGTGTGTGTGTGTGTGTGTGTGTGTGTGTGTGTGTGCGTACGCGCGCGCATTGACATAACTTGGACCTAAACAGATTTAGCTCATTTAATTGAGGATTTATTCCAGGCTAAATAATGTATTTATGTCTTGGATTTAAGCCTGATTTTGGGCCAAATTACAACAGCATTCATTCCTCACAGCTAAATATAATCTCTGTGAATACCTCCAAATGAAAAGTGAATAGAGGACGTCCCCCCAAGTGTCCTACGAACGCGCGTACCGGTGGGGCTGAGACGTTTTTAGAACAGTTAAACTGACCATTTTAAAGCATTTTGACAGGAAAAACCTAACTACTGTATACTATAACTTTTTTTTATCACATACTATACTATATTTTCTGATCGATTGTACATATTTATATTAATTGACATATGTTCATTCATTCAGCGATCCAGTGCAGAGATCTAGGGCCAGCTGCTCAGTGTTTTACTTTTTTATTTTATTATTTTATTCTGGTTTGGCTTTTTACCTGTACCTCTCCTCTGTTGTATTCTCATTGCTTTTGCTGCTACCACACCTGAATTTCCCTCTGGGTATTAATAAAAGGTTCTTCTAATCTTATCCAGCTAATTTTTTTTAATGAAATTTTTACTTTTTTTTTTTTTTTTTTTTTTTAAGTCAGGGGATAACCTTTTTTTAACCCTTGTGTTGACTTTGGGTCACATTGACCCGTTTTCAATGGTTTTTTTATATCCAAAAATATGGGATGTAGCAATAAGCGCTGAAAATGTGTAGAAGAAAAATTTTACAATTTAAAACATTGGAAAAAGCAAAATAAAAACTGTGAAAAAAAGGCGTCAAAAACACACAAGGGTTAAATGTTTTTTTGGGCATTTTAGACCTTTATTTGTATAGGACAGATGAAGACATGGAAGGGGAGAGAGAGGGGGAATGACATGCAGCAAAGGGCCGCAGGTCAGAGTCAAACCCACAGCCGCTGCGTCGAGGAGTAACTTCACTCCAACAGTGATTGAATTGAATTTGACAAGGCCCCCTTTTCTTCTTCTTTCCCTCTTTGTATGTTTGCAAATGTTTTGTGTTCAGGTATTGAGCTTCTTATATTGACTTTACTTTAAAAACACAGCATCAACATCAGAACTGGTTTAGTCTGGATCAGGATAAAAGGGGAAAGTGCACCACTTCCTGCTGCCTCTGATGTGCAGGTATTGAGCCGAGCGGAGATGCCAACAGCCCACTTAATGCTTAATACCGCCGTCTTTTATCTAGAGAAAAAAATACAGTGAGCTGAGATGGTAAAAAGAAAGGAGCACTTATCTCTTCCTGGTCACTAATGGTGGTGACCTTAGCAGCATTGGCATCAAGTAATGTTCAGAAGCCTTTCAAGTTCCAAATTAGACTTAAAACCATACATATAACATAAACAGGGTGTGAAAATAGCCTTTAATTATACCGATTTACGCCTTTGTTGATACAGATTTTGAAAATGAAGGTTGGTCATGGACACAGCGAATGGTAAACGCGACTAAATCAAATGTACATTGTATTTTAACAGACATTGAATCATTTCCTTACTGAATTAAAATAAAGACTTATTCTAAGCTTAGTGAGCAGTATGAGACTAACATTGGAGGATAAGGCCTTCTAAGGTAAAAGAAGGCATATGCAAATGATTAGTGACATGGAAGCATTGTTTACCCAGCTTTGTATTTACCACTACATCTCTGACTGTGACAGATTTTGAAATGTAGCCAGACAGTAGAGCGCCGCAGCCACTAGATCCATCGTTGCTTTTCCCTGGAAACAATGTATGTTGGTGTTCTCTTCTGGTTATTTGTCCCACATTTGCATAACATTGTCTAATGCTTAAAGATGTTGAGACCACCTCTGCAACATCGCCCCCACCATTTTATGACTAAGAACACAATCTGTGGTCATTTTTCAAGCCCACAATAGCTATCTGTTAGTGGAGCAATACAGACATAAAAACTCTTTATTTTATGTGTCTCTTTAAACTGTGTCTGTGTGTGGCACCACAATTGTAAAAACAAAGTCCCACTGCAATGCCTATACACATAAAAGTGTGTGCACAATAGCAGGGCCCTGGATGGTCATTGGTAACACCTGCTGTGTCTGACAGGGCACAAAAACACATGGAAGGAATAACCAGCATACTGACAGTTTATTTACCGTTTGTTCTGACGGTGGCTAAAAAACCCATTTCTCCCTACATGGTAACCTAGCTGAGAGAGTGTTGGGACTAGAATGACCATTTATTTAGGAGACAGGGGCACGTAAAGGGCTCAAGCGATAGCGGGCACAACATGAAAACTTTAGGAGATGTAGAGAAGTGGCTTCTTAATAACATAAAAAAAAAACTGAGTTTACGCACTTTTTATGACATTCTATACTATGATTGTTTATGACATTGTAATGACCTTTTAATGACATACAAAAAAAAAAAGTCATACATATTTTCGACATACTATACTATGACTTTTTAATGAATTTTTTTGACATTATATACTATGAATTTTTATGACTGTTTTTTGCTATGACTTTTTTATTACTTTTAATGACTTTTAATGACTTTTTTCGACATACTATACTGACTTTTTATTACTTTTTTGGACATACTATACTATGACTTTTTTGGACATACTATACTATGACTTTTTTTTATGACTGTTTTTTGCTATGACCTTTTTCTACATACTATACTATGACTTTTTTATTACTTTTTTTGACATACTATACTATGACTTTTTTATTACTTTTTTAGACATACTATACTATAACTTTTTTTCAACATACTATACTATGACTTTTAATGACTTTTTTTTCTACGTACTATACTATGACTTTTTAATGAATTTTTTCGATATACTGTACTAGGACTTTTTATTACTTTTTTCAACATACTATACTATGAATTGTTTATGACTTTATGGACATACTATACTGTGACTGTTTTTGACTTACTATACCATGTCTTTTGTCGAAATACTATATATACACTATGACTTTTTTTCTACATAGTATACTAGGACCTTTTTATGACTTTTATCGACATACTATACTATAACTTTTTTTGTAAAATACTCTACTGACATTTTATAACATACTATACTAGGACTTTCTTTCAACATACTATACTAAAACTTTTTTATGACTTAATCGACATACTATAGTATGACTGTTTTTGACTTACTATACTGACTTTTTTATTACTTTTTTTGACATACTATACCATGACTTTTTTCAACATACTATAACTTTTTTCGACGTACTATACTATACTATACTATACTACTTTTGATATACTATACTATGACTTATGTATGATTTTTTTTGACATACTATACTATGACTTTTTTCGACATACTATGTACTATGACTTTTAATGACTTTTTTGGACATACTATACTAGGACTTTTTAATGAATTTTTTGGACATACTATACTAGGACTTTTTATTACTTTTTTCGACATACTATACTATGAATTGTTTATGACTTTATGGACATACTATACTGTGACTGTTTTTGACTTACTATACCATGTCTTTTGTCGAAATACTATATATACTATAACTTTTTTTCTACATACTATACTAGGACTTTTTTATGACTTTTATCGACATACTATAACTTTTTTTGTAAAATACTCTACTGACATTTTATAACATACTATACTAGGACTTTCTTTCAACATACTATACTAAAACTTTTTTATGACTTAATCGACATACTATAGTATGACTGTTTTTGACTTACTATACTGACTTTTTTATTACTTTTTTTGACATACTATACCATGACTTTTTTCAACATACTATAACTTTTTTCGACGTACTATACTATACTATACTATACTACTTTTGATATACTATACTATGACTTATGTATGATTTTTTTTGACATACTATACTATGACTTTTTTCGACATACTATGTACTATGACTTTTAATGACTTTTTTGGACATACTATACTAGGACTTTTTAATGAATTTTTTGGACATACTATACTAGGACTTTTTATTACTTTTTTCGACATACTATACTATGAATTGTTTATGACTTTATGGACATACTATACTGTGACTGTTTTTGACTTACTATACCATGTCTTTTGTCGAAATACTATATATACTATAACTTTTTTTCTACATACTATACTAGGACTTTTTTATGACTTTTATCGACATACTATAACTTTTTTTGTAAAATACTCTACTGACATTTTATAACATACTATACTAGGACTTTCTTTCAACATACTATACTAAAACATTTTTATGACTTAATCGACATACTATAGTATGACTGTTTTTGACTTACTATACTGACTTTTTTATTACTTTTTTTGACATACTATACTATGACTTTTTAATGAATTTTTTTGATATACTGTACTAGGACTTTTTATTACTTTTTTTCAACATACTATACTATGAATTGTTTATGACTTTTTGTGACATACTATACTAGGACTTTTTTTTCAACATACTATACTAACTCTTTTTTATCTACATACTGTACTATAATATGACTTTTCATGAATTCTTTTCGACATACTATACTATGATTTTTTAATAAATTTTTTAGACATACTATACTATGACATTTTATGACTGTTTTTTGCTATGACCTTTTGACGACGTACTATATACTATGACTTTTAATGACTTTTTTCGACATACTATACTGACTTTTTATTACTTTTTTTGACATACTATACTATGACTTTTTAATGAATTTTTTCGACATACTATACTATGACTTTTTTCGACATACAGTACAGGCCAAAAGTTTGGACACACCTTCTCATTCAATGCGTTTCCTTTTCATTTTCATGACTATTTACATTGTAGATTCTCACTGAAGGCATCAAAACTATGAATGAACACATATGGAATTATGTACTTAACAAAAAATTGTGAAATAACTGAAAACATGTCTTATATTTTAGATTCTTCAAAGTAGCCACCCTTTGCTTTTTTATTAATAAGGGAAAAACTTCCACTAATTAACCCTGACAAAGCACACCTGTGAAGGTAAAACCATTTCAGGTGACTACATCATGAAGCTCATTGAGAGAACACCAAGGGTTTGCAAAAAAAGCAAAGGGTGGCTACTTTGAAGAATCTAAAATATAAGACATGTTTTCAGTTATTTCACACTTTATTGTTAAGTACATAATTCCATATGTGTTCATTCATAGTTTTGATGCCTTCAGTGAGAATCTACAATGTAAATAGTCATGAAAATAAAGAAACACATTGAATGAGAAGGTGTGTCCAAACTTTTGGCCTGTACTGTACTATACTATGACTTTTTATGACTTTTTACGACTTTTTTCAACATACTATACTATGACTTTTTATGACCTTTTTCGACATACCATACTATTACTTTTTATGACTTTTTATGACTTTTTTCAACATACTATACTATGACTTTTTATGACTTTTTCAACATACTATACTATGACTTTTTATGACTTTTTCAACATACTATACTATGACTTTTTTCGACATACTATACTATGACTTTTATCGACATACTATACTATGACTTTTATCGACATACTATACTATGACTTTTTAGGACTTTTTCAACATACTATACTATGACTTTTTTCGACATACTATACTATGACTTTTTTCGACATACTATACTATGACTTTTTCATGAGTTTTAGCTACATACTATAATATGACTTCATGAATTTTTTTTGACATACTATATTATGATTTTTTTTCTGGCTCTTTGTGACATTCTATACTATGACTTTTACTAACATACTATACTAGGACTTTTTTTTGACATAGTATACTAACACTTTTTTATAACTTTATGGACATACTATACTAGGACTTTTTGACTTACTATTACCATGTCTTTTGTCAAAATACTATATATACTATGACTTTTTTTCTACATACTATACTAGGACTTTTTTATGACTTTTATCTACATACTTTACTATAATATGACTTTTTTTCGACATCCCATACTATGACTTTTAATGACCTTTTATGACGTACTATACTTACTTTATATGACTTTTTTTTTTCGACAAAAAACTCATAATATATTATGAGTTTTTTATTACTTTTTTCAACATACTATACTCAGACTTTTCATGAATTTTTTTCAACATACTATACTATGATTTTTTTCTGGCTTTTTGTGACATTCTATACTAGGACTTTTAATAACATACTATACTAGGACTTTTTTCCAAATACTATACTAACACTTTTTTATGACTTTTTCGACGTACTATACAATTACTTTTTCTGACATACTATAGTATGACTTTTTTTCCAACACTTTTTTATGACTTATATGACTATACTGTGACTTTTTTCGACGTTCTATAGACTATGACTTTTAATGACTTTTTTTCGACATTCTGACTTTTTTTCAACATATTTTTTCAACTGTTTTTTGCTGTGACTTTTTTTCAACATAATATACTGTGACTTTTTTATTACTTTTTTCGACATACTATACTATGACTTTTTAATGAATTTTTTCGACATACTATACTATGACTTTTTATGACTGTTTTTTGCTATGACTTTTTTGTAAGTACTATACTATGACTTTTTTATTACTTTTTTCGACATACTATACTATAACTTTTTTTCAACATACTATACTATGACTTTTTAATGACTTTTTTCTACGTACTATACTATGACTTTTTAATGAATTTTTTCGATATACTGTACTAGGACTTTTTATGACTTTTTTTCTACATACTATACTAGGACTTTTTTATAACTTGTCGACATACTATACTATACTATAATATGACTTTTGATATACTATACTATGACTTATGTATGACCTTTTTTGACATACTGTACTAAGACTTTTTAATAATTTTTTTAGACATACTATACTATGACATTTTATGACTTTTTTCGATATACTGTACTAGGACTTTTTATGACTTTTTTTGACATACTATAATACGAATTGTTTATGACTTTTTGTGACATACTATACTAGGACTTTTTTTTCAACATACTATAATAGGACTTTTTAATGGATTTTTTCGACATACTATACTATGACTTTTTATGACTGTTTTATGCTATGACTTTTTTCTACGTACTATACTATGACTTTTTGATGGCTTTTTTCGATATACTGTACTAGGAGTTTTTATGACTTTTTTCACGACTTTTAGCTACATACTATAACATGACTTTTAATAACACTATACTAGGACTTTTTTCGACATAGTATACTAACACTTTTTATGACTTTATCAACGTACTATACTTTGACTGTTTTTGACTTACTATACCATGTCTTTTGTCGAAATACTATATATACTATGACTTTTTTTCTACATACTATACTAGGACTTTTTTATGACTTGTTGACATACTATACTATAACTTTTTTTGTAAAATACTCTACTGACATTTTATAAAATACTATACTAGGACTTTCTTTCAACATACTATACTAAAACTTTTATGACTTAATCGACATACTTAACTAGGACTTTTTTTTCCACATACTCTACTGTGATTTTTTTTCGACATACTATAACTTTTTTCGACGTACTAGACTATGACTTTTGATATACTATACTATGACTTATGTATGACTTTTTCTGACATACTATACTATGACTTATGTATGCCTTTGTCTAACATACTATACTATGACTTTTTTTCGACATACTATACGACATTTTATGACCTTTTATGACATACTTTACAATTACTTTTTTACAACACACTATAAGAAGGTGAGATGTCCCCAAAATGTTCAGAAATGTCTGTATTTATTGACAGTTTTTTCATGATGGATTGAATTGTCTTAACACATATACACTTTTAAACTATGCTGTTCTTGTTGGTAAGTAATAGCAACAGAGAGAAAGGAGAAAGAAGAGCACGGCCACATCCATTGGACATTTGCGTGTCACATTTTGTTAGAAAGGTGACAGGGTTACTCTAGGGACCCATGATATGGACTAAAGTTAAAAAGGTCAAAGGTGACGCCAAATCCTCCAGCATCGAGCCTCCACAGGCAGCCGCTCAGCCCAGTGCATCATGGGAAATCTTTTGGCTCTTTGTATGGCACGGACAGAAAACATCACGACCAAAGTCCTAAAAATAAATCTTCGCTTTAAACAGTTCATGGGAATCTAGCTGTTACTGTTCTGGAGTGTAAATTAATTGTTTTTCCATGGATCAAAGTCTTGGTCATTGAAGCATTTTGGCTGATGGTTGTATTCCACAGGTCAGGAGAGCACTAGAGTCTTCAGTGGTCACTCTTTCCAGGAGCTGTTATGACATCAGGTTGTGGTCCAGAACTGACAGACTTGTTGTGCCATTCTTAGGTTTAGTAAGATGTCGAACAAAGCTGCAAGGCATATACGGCGTATACAAGTTAACTAATGTAATTGAGAATGGTGCGTCAAGTTTTAATAATTAGTCATATACAAAAGTGTGAGTGTTGAGATGTTGTGTAATTTTTATGTAAAGTGTATATCAAGTCATGCTGAGCTCAGTGCCTTCCCATTGTGTGTTTGTCCATTCAGGTTGCTGAGCCAGTATGTATGTAACTCTATTAACAGTGCTGGATAGTCTATAGTGTTGGCTGAGCTTGTCATTTGACCCTATTGACATCCTGAGAACACAATCAATACAATCCCACAACACCAAAAGTAAGAACACACACACACGCACACAATGTTGGATCCAATTACCATACAAAAAGGCATCAAAATGGTTTAATTGTAAATGTACATATTTATGCTCATATGGACAAAAACAGTGTGGTGAGCTGCCCTTTTGTTAATACAAATCTCAACAACAAGCAAAATAACATGAAGACGAAACGCCTGAATGAAAACAATCAGGCTTAATATATAGACAGAACATGTGCATAAAGACGTACAATACTGTTCAAAAGTTTGGAATCAGAAGTTATATTGATGTTTTTATAATATTTTATATAATAACGTTTTAACAACAGTATAATTAGACACCAAGATGATTCTTCCGCAAAGGAAAAATTAAATTATTCAAATGTCAATTTAGTTGGTGTCTCCACAGTGTTGCCCGACAGGGGAGAATGCTGTTGGAACCTGAATTTTGAATTTTTTTTTTCCAGTCCAGAAAAGCGTAAGTGAACAGTGAGTTGTCAGTCCGTAATATGTTCAGCTGATATTCCAACAGTGCTAATCCTAGACTAACATTCTATTTCTATTGTGAAGTTCCAGCTTGTTATAGGCTGCATTATTGTGCACTTGACACTGAAACAGGAACCTATTTCTATTTCAATGTGCACACATTTTGATGCTAAGCTTCCAGTTTCTTTTACCAATGACGGTTGATTTTTTTCTATTCTTATTCAACTGTTGCCGAAAAGGGATCTTTGTCTCTCTCTGCCCTTTCAACTGTCTGTCTGATTGAAACATTATACAGCATTTTGTTTTTCAGGTACAAACAGAAAAAAACATCAATTTGTAAAGAGGACTTTTTACAACCTAAAAGCATGAAAGACCATTAAAACATATAGAGTATTCCTCTCAGACATCTGACTGGATCCAATCAAGCTGTTATGGCAGGAGATTCCAAACGTTTGAACGGTAATGTAACTCTTCTGTGTATGTGCAGTTGATAAAAGTGACTTTACAATATTTGATGAAGGTTTTAACAGGATTGGTGAAGGGAAAAAGTTTTGCCATCACTCAAAACTTGCTATGATATGCATAAAATATATATTTGGAAATTAAAATAAACTGAGGGTACAAGCAAAAAGGGAATACTGCACAGACTTGCTTTGTAAAATCTATTTAGTCTTTGTTTAAAAAAAAAATCCTTAGTGCATTTGTAAAATTGTTTTTATAATGAATTTGAATAATTAATAAATATTACAGAAGGAGATATGTTACATAAAAGTTAGTATCACAAGTAAACAGGCATGGAATTTACTGGAGGTCATGAGAAAAGATGTATAGTGTATCTTCACAGTAATAACTGAATTAATAGGCATATAATTACCATCAGTAGTATGTGTTTGATGATACCGACCTTGAAGTTACATTACAGCCCAGAATAAACATTACATTTGGATGATCAGTTGCATAATATTATCCCACAGAGGGTCCTAATGTACTGGTAAAGCATTTCACTTATAGTGCATATACAGACGTGTATAAGGCCCACATCTACAGATAATAGACCCTTTTCCATTACAGAGGACCTGAGCAGATATCAAAATGTAGAACTTCAAATGTTGGTGCAGGGAAAAACAAGAATTACATGTATTTCATAAAGGACAAATCGCAACAGTTACATCCAGTGATCTTCATTCTTTAACATCTCAACAGTAGTAGTCTTTAAAATTCCCAGAGGAGACTTTCTCCTCAAGCAAATCCTTGTCGCACAAAAAACGCCCGCAACAGTGTTTTGCATTGATCTAGTTAGGTCCATGTTGTTCTTTCCAGCGTTGCTCCGGAGTCCAAGTGGGATTTTAAGTCAGGAGGACTTTATTTCAGCTCAGTTAATTTCAGCTCAATATCTTTCACAGAAGCTCGAAGCTCTGGTTTAATGGTGTAAAACAAGTGTTTTTTTTCTCTGTCAATATGGCAGACTGCATGACAGAAAAGTAAAGCCCTAGAGATGCAGAGCCGCACAGAAGTGGAAAAGCCTGCCAGTATTCATAGTAAATGTCTAACCAAAGCTATGTTGGAAAAACACATTTTCTCCGTCAATCTGCAGGTTTCCAATTGTTGTTTTCCCGGGACATCAGGACCAACATATACACACAAGGGACGAGAAGAGCATGTTGATGAAGACGTTTTCCGTTTGATCCGGGGAAAAAGGGACCATGAATGCCATTTTTCCCAGTTTGGGTGCCTGTTGATGAGATGGTGGATACATTTCCAAGCCACTATCAAAGACCCTCCAAAGGACCCAATTTTGTAAATTTTCTAAAGTCCATGAGAATATCTCCAGTAAAATCCCCTGGGGACACTATGGCTATCTTGTTTCCTCGTTGAGAGAATCCAGTTCATACACAGGTCCCTTGATGGAGCACGGTGTGTTTGCGGTGCTTCAGACCCAGGCCTCTTTCTTTGAAGTCCATCACTCGCTGTTGTGATGTGTCGACCAGAGCACTGGCTATAGCAATACCTAGAAACCCAGAGAGAAAGGGGAGTGAATAGAGAGATATAACATGCTGTATCAGATGTAATTTCATTTAAAGCACTGCAAAGTATTTTCTTTGTATTGTAGGTGGCCTGTTGAGGTGAGGCCATGGCCTACGTCATTTTGTCAAATACACAAATTAATTTCCTATAGGTCAGTATTTTGAAGTTCTTCTCTCCACTACAGAGGAAAAACGTGGAGTTCCACAAGGTTCTATTTTGGGCCCCTTCTTGTTTTATATGTACACACTCTGAAGACACAACTGATTCTAAGAAATAGTTTTGCCATATTTAACCAGAAAAAAACAGCTATGATATGCATACATGTATAATACTTAATATGTATATAAATCATTTAAGATTTGGAAATATAAAGGGCACTGAACCTAAAAGCAAAATATGAAATATTATTTTTCAGAGGTATAATATAGTCTATTTTGGTTACAATTGCAAGATTATTTGTAGTCATGTCTCATTTCTTTCTTTTCATAGTAAAACATCAAAAGAAATTGTTTATAAAAATATATATAATAGTTGTAAAGTGACAATAAAATGACCACTATCAAAGAAATGTATTTTAATGTATTCAAGTTAAAATGTGTTTTGAATTCTAATTGAGCAATTTGTGGCCACAGAAAAGAATAGACTAGAAGAAAGCAAAGAGGGTCAACTGAAACTGTATTTAAATGAAGGCAAGTCAAAACCACATGAAAAAATAATAATTGTGGGGAAAACAAAGCTAAAAGCCTCGCCACATTGTCCTACGTCCAAAATTTTCAATCACCATCTCTCAAAAAAACAAAGGGGCTAACGCTGAAGTCACTGAAGCGTACCTCACACCATCCTTTATCTTTCTTTTTCCTTTCTTCACCATCCAGCAGGATGTCATACCTCTCATAACAACTTCTGTATCTGATGCTTGACTCGCTCTCCCCAGCAGAGCTTACAGAGAGCAGGCCGGATGCACCAAGGCATCAGATGCCTCGCAGCATTGTGTTACCTTGGCAGTAGCTGCTGTTGTTAATGTGGATTTAGAGTCATGGCAGCTCTTGCGAGTGCAGCTAGTCCTGTCTTTCCCTCCCGACAAACGTGGGCTTGACAATGCATGGTCATTACGACAAGAGCTCAATCTGCTGGGATGCGAGAGCCAAATAAACAAAGCAGGCAAACAGTGGAGGGAATCTGCTGCGCTCTTGATATGATTTGGATGCAGGATGTTTCCAGCATTTCACACCTAAGTGATTCTTGGGATTTTTTTTTCAGTGGGTGGAAAGGGGAAAGCCGATTACACAGTTGCTCAGTGTGTGCCTGTGTGTGTACGTGACTCTGCAGGTTTATGTGTGTAACAGTGCAAATACTGTTGTGCATGCACCTGTGCACATACATATTTTTGCAAAGTTCTGCAAAGACCATACAGACCGATATGGCAGCCAACAGTTATGTGCTCTGTGATTTGCTAGCGGCACCTGGTCTGTTGGAACTTGGTTCATTATGATTGTTTGTTGCACTTTGGCACTTTGGTTTATGTTGTCTACCACAGATAATACTTAAATTTGGCTTTTTGTTGCTATGGTAATTTGTAGTTTAGTCCAAATGGCATGTTTGCAGATCTTCTGTACATTTTAGGATAGGGCTGCACCATATATTTATTTTATCATTATCGCAATATCAACTGTCGCAATATACACATTGTGAAAGGCTGCGACATACAGCAAAAAAAATATTTTTTGTGTAAGTTAAAAGAAAATATCAGTAGAAAACTGCACTTTATAATGTAACTGTCAATCTGTTTTTAGTGCTGCCTTTTATATTTAATTCAATGTTCAATTTGTTCAATAATTGTTGGAAATGATTTATGATCATTTGTTTTAATTCAACGAGCAATGTTTTGCATTTTAACAGAAAACTGAAAGCAGCAGAACTGAGTAAACTTTAATATCTGTTTATTTTGCGCAAGTAATATCATTATCGCCATATTCAACAAAGTTATTGCAAATTTCCTTCATATTGCACAGCCATATTTCAGGAGTAAACACACCTCTATAGGAGTTTGTGAGTTTGCCAATTTTACTTCTCTGCCACTTCAATGCAGTGCCATTGAGCACGGTCATGTTCTTAGTATTTTTTTCTGGAAAGTTTGTTTTGGACTTGAACCCCTGGTAATGCCTAAAGCCCTGCTCCTGTCACTTAAAGTCTTACTTCTTTAAGTCTAAACAGATTAAGTCAGAACTGACTTTTCTTTGACCTATATGATAGTAAACTCATTATCTTTTGGTTTTGGACTGTTGGTAGGACTAAACATGACATTTGAACGTGTCAATTCCAGCTTTGGGAAATTGTGATAGCATGTTAGATTTTATAGAGAAAACAATCAAGAAAATAAATCAACAAATTGATTGATATTTAACATATTTGGTCTTTGCAGCCCTGCAATTGGTCAAACAATGCTCTCATGTCTCCATTCTGAAATCTTAATTTTCATTTTTCATTTTTCTCTTTTCATTTTTTAAATGTGCATGGTAGAAAATGGATGGAACATAAGTTTGTTTAGATTTGTTTAAAAAAAATGTTACTATGCAACATTTCACGCAGCACATATGCGGATCCTTCATGTAATCAATTGGTGGGTTTGTTTTTTATTGTGTTATAAGACAATGAAAAAATACGATACTATTATGTTTTTGTCTTTGAATATACAGTACAGAAACCATAATCTTTTGGGGCAATATTTGATGTTAGACATTGTTATTGTGTTATTTTCTTTATATATTTTCACAGTATGTTATGTATTACAGAATACAAAACAAAAACGGTACAAAGTTAAATCAAGCTATTGAAACCAAACATGGCATAGAATAAAAATGTAAGTTATTACTTATTTTCTTAGTGGTCACAGAAAAAGATGTGTGGTTAAAAAGCTTTAAACATCTTGTTAATCTTGTGATTAAATCCTTCTCAGTTGGAAATGATTGACATATCACATAAAGGAAAGAAAGTGGAAAAAGACATGGAACGGATCAGGGAAAGGAAACAACATTTCAGACATTATTTAACCTAAGCTGCTCTGATCAGACAGACAGTGGTCTGTAAACTCGAGACCAAAGGCAACAGCAATGCCATCAGTTATTTCACATCGAAATAATCACTTCCACAAGACCTCAAACTAGTGATCCATCTGATGTGGTGTGCCAGCCAGCATGACTTACATACATGCACACCTGTCTGCGAGATATAAAACACCAGTTCTCATATCACGGCCCGTTCTAATGAAAGAGAGAGCACAAAGACTGGGAAAGTGAAAGTAAAGAAAGCTACTAATTCAATTCTAATGTGACATCCAAATGTTCTTCCATCAAAATAGCTTTCACCTTTGACAAATTGCCATCATAATTGTGTTGATGTTTCCGGGTGAACACACACACATCTCCATTTTCAAAATGAAATTGGTCAAAAGTAATCAAATTATGCTGCAGGTGAGTGCAAGTGCTCATTTGCTGCCGTGGCGACCGCGCACGTTAATGTGATTGTTTTGTCAGGTGAGTTGACGCATCATTAGCACCCCCTCACACACCGACCCCCCCCTCCTGATAGACTAATGGAGTCATTAGCAAGAGACAAGAGTCCCCAGGAACACATATCGGCACAGGTCTGATGTGCAAAACTGGGACTGCAGCTGGAAAACGTGAGTTGGGAGGAGCTCGCTCGCTAACCCGGTGACAAACCTCCCAGCCAGGCCCTCCTCTACTTCCAAACATCAAAGCTTGGCTTCTGACTTTGTGTTTGCCAGGGGATGGTAGCCTGCTTAGGATCCAGTATAATAGTCAACAGAAATTACCAGAGCAGCATCTGTTCCATGAAGCGAAGTAAAATCAAAGTCAGTCAAACAGTACCACACTGATATTCACATATTTATATTTTCATAGAGTTCAGGTTTTAAAAGACCGACAAACGTGACGGGCAACTACCGACTGCTTTGATGTACGCATGTAAAATTCAGGTTTGATCCTGACTAACTAGGATGCCTTTCATTCATTTTACATGGCAGTGTTTGGGAGAGCCTTTCTTTATGCTTGTTTGAATAATGCATGGGAAAAATATCACCAAATGACCTGAAATTCATATATAAAGGTCTCTAAAATATACAGTATCTGAGCAAACAGGAGAACAAAAAGGCGGAAGGATGTCCCCAGAAAGTTGAGGCAGATGCTTTATAGTTCGGAAAAAAGTTTAAAATTTGTGATTTATGTATATTATATATATATATATATATATATATATATATATATATATATATATATATATATATATATTTTTTTTTTTTTAAATAAGTCACATCTACAATACAAAGGTCCTCATCAGGGTCCTGACTTTGCGTTGCCTGTTTTTGTTATGCATCTGATGCGGTTTTTCAGACAGACCATTTGCTGTATTACTTTTTTTTTTAATGGCAGATATCTCATTTCTGAAAAGAAAACAACTCTACAGCAAAGGGTGAACGCCAAAACAACAATCAAGGTAAGGACGGTGGCTTGATATGATCAAACCTTCACTCCCACATGATAAATACATGTGCTGCCTGGTTTTTTAAATACCACTGAATATTTGACTAAAAGTCAACGAGCAGACAGATGGAGGAGAACGGGTTGAAAGGAGAGTGCATCCCAGTGGGGTGCATGGTTTCAAAGACAAGAGGGGATCAAAGTATCGGAGATCCATTCCGGGTCAATGGAGCAGAGTTTCCGAGCGCTGCCCTCCAATTCCTGTCTCCAGTCGGACACCCAGAGGGAGACGGTGGGACAGAGAGAGGAGCGTGTGTGAGGAGGTTGACGCAGAGAGAGGAAGAAAAGGACACCGGTGCTACAGCAATGCTTCCAGGCCAGTAGTCACAGTTTGAGTCCGATAGAGAGGCTAGGAAAGAAAAATACCTAACTCATACAAACTTAAAAGAGTGTCTCACATTGACAAGACACAGGGGGTTAATCAAGCTAAATTTGCACAACTGTACACAGGGACCAGTCTGATATAAATATGACTCTACACTCTCCATTGTCTCCTGGTGCGTTTTAAAATCAATTTTAAAGGAATACGCCACCATTTGTTGAAATAGGGCTCATCACGGTCTCCCCTAGCTGTAGATAGGTGGGCCAACGCATTTCTTGTGCATGTATTGTTTTAGTCCGGTGCAACACCGGCAGCGCCGCCGCTAGTTAGCTTAGCTTAGTGAATGGAATCCTATGTTGCCGGTTAGCATGTTGTGAGTAAAAGTGAGCCAACAAAAGACAAAAAAAACAACCTAATTACTTGCACTGAGACAAAAAACGCGTTGGCCCACCGATCTACAGACAGGGGAGACCGTGATAAGCGCTATTTCAACAAACGGTGGCGTATCCCTTTAAGATTTTGTTTTCAAGGCCTTGAAAGGCCTGGCCCCAGCGTTTTTTTTTGTCCGAGATTTTAACTCTCCGTGAGCACAACCGGTAGTTACGGTCATCCAAACGACTTATTTTAAGGCCAAGGTAAAAACTGACTGATTAATGGACTGATTGATTGATGACTGACTCTTTAACGACATCTCTGAACTTCTTTCCTCATTAACTCAGCAATTTATTAAGCAGCAAAAGACATGGATGTTGTCTTTGTTCGCTGAGCAATTAGATAAGAACAGAGCTAAATAAGCCAGCAGAGTGTTGATAAATTAAGCCAAGTGTTCTCATATTAGATTTTTTTTTTTTATATAGTGGTGTGTCCTCTATGTTTTTAATGCAAATGACCAAAGTCAATTTTCTGTCCAGGGACAATACATTTGGCTTTTCCCTCCCTTTAGGAAGAGGGCCAAAGTGAGAATGAGACAGCAAAAGGCTGAATATGCTTTGTCAGGACTGAGAGAGAGAGAGAGAGAGAGAGAGAGAAAGGAGGGGTGTAGAGAGAATAAGAAGGCAACACAGAAAGCAACAAAGCTGAACCTGAAGAACAGAACATGGTCACTGTGTGCACACTGGGGTGGAAACACCCACATTTTGAAAAAAGGGCTACAGAAAAGGTTTTAAAAAAGTTGATATATTGACAAAGACTCACAGGCCGGAAACAGCATTTTGACGTTTTGATACCTGCTTCTGCGTCCTCTACTTTAGAGAGAACAGTCATGCTACAGTTCAACTTTTATTTATTCTGACCTCCCCTCCCTTAGAAAGACCAGAAAATAAAGATTAAATAAAAGTTGAACGTGTCTGGGACAAGGTTATAATAGTTTTGATTTTTAATAATTTAAATTTTTATTTTGTTTTGACTTTTTGTTTTCAAATTCAGTTTAGTTTTAATTTAGTTTAGTTTTTTGAAAATGCTTAGTTTTAGTCTTTTTTGTAATATGGGTTATTTTTCAGGGAATTCAAAAAGGTCAGAAAAAGTATCATGTAATAATAACTCAACAAAAACATCATACAATTTTAGAAATATGTATTCAACAATAACACCAGTACATAAAATGTAGCCTACTGTCTATGCATATGGTCATAAATATGTAAACAGTCTACACAAGACGCTGCAGTAAGTGCAAATGTGTAAGTGATGTGTTAAATAGATTAATTTCACTAAATACACTAAAGAAGACTGACATGAACAGGTGTTTTGAACTTTGGTTCGAGTAAAGTGGCGAACGTTTTGAAGTCAATTGACTCACACAGTTGTGTAGACATGCCAGTATCAACACACATTCAGTGGGGGAAATAAGTATTTGACCCCTTGCTGATTTTGCAGGTTTGCCCACTTACAAAGAATGCAAAAATCTACAATTTTAATCATATGTACATTCTAACAGTGAAAGACAGAATCCCAAAGAAAATTCCAGAAAATCACATCATATGAATTTATTAAAATTGATAACCATCTGATGAGGAAAAACAAGTATTTGACCCCCTGGACAAACAGCATGTTAATATTTTGTAGAAAAGCCATTATTGGCCAGCACAGATGTCAGGTTTTTATAGTTGGTGACAAGGTTTGTGCACATTTCGGCAGGGATGTTGGCCCACTCCTCCTTGCAGACAGCCTCCAAATCATTCAGGTTCCGAGGTTGTCACCTGGCAACTCAATTTTAAGCTCCCTCCAAAGATTTTCAATCGGTTCAGGTCTGGAGACTGGCTAGGCCACTCCAGAACCTTGATGTGCTTCTTCTTCAGCCACTCTTTTGTTGCTTTGGCGGTGTGCTTAGGGTCGTTGTCGTGCTGAAACACCCATCCTCGACCCATCTTCAGCTCTCTCACTGAGGGAAGGAGATGTCGGTCCAGAATTCCACGATACATGGCCCCGTCCATCTTCCCCTCAATACGATGGAGTTGTCCCGTCCCCTTGGCTGAAAAGCACCCCCAAAGCATGATGTTGCCACCACCATGCTTGACGGTGGGGATGGTGTTCTTTGGGTTGTACTCGGTGTTCTTTGCCCTCCAAACACGACGAGTTGAGTTGAGGCCAAAAAGTTCTATTTTGGTCTCATCTGACCACATCACCTTCTTCCAGGCCTCTTCTGAGTCGTCCAGGTGGTGAATGGCGAACTTCATGCGGGCCTGTACATGTTTCTTCTTGAGCAGGGGGACCTTGTGTGCGCTGCAGGATTTCAATCCATGACGGCGTAGTGTGTTACCAACCGTTTCTTTTGTAACTGTGGTCCCAGCTGCCTTCAGTTGATTCATCAGTTCCCCCCTTGTGGTTTTGGGATGATTCCTCACCGTTCGCATGATCAGGGACACCCCACGAGGCAAGATCTTGTGTGGAGGCCCAGACCGAGGGAGGTTGGCGGTGGTGTGGTGCTTCTTCCATTTCCTGATAACTGCACCGACAGTTGATCTTTTCTCTCCAAGTTGCTTTCCGATTCTCTTGTAGCCCATCCCAGCCTTGTGCAGATCAACAATCTTGTCCCTGATGTCCGTAGAAAGCTCTTTGGTCTTGCCCATGGTGGTGATGTTGGATGCTGGTTGTTTGGGTGTTGACAGGTGTCTTTTATACAGGTAACGCGGTGAGGCAGGTGTATTTGATGTAGATAATTGGTTCGGATTGGGGCTGTGTCTTAAAGAAAGACTAACTGGCTTGTAGGAGCCAGAATACTTGCTGTTTGTCCAGGGGGTCAAATACTTGTTTTTCCTCATCAGATGGTTATCAATTTTAATAAATTCATATGATGTGATTTTCTGGAATTTTCTTTGGGATTCTGTCTTTCACTGTTAGAATGTACATATGATTAAAATTGTAGATTTTTGCATTCTTTGTAAGTGGGCAAACCTGCAAAATCAGCAAGGGGTCAAATACTTATTTCCCCCACTGTATTAACCCACGCTTCCTCCTGCTTTTAGTGTTCCTGGGTATGTACTAACCAGCAGCTATTGGGTCGCTGGTGAAAGTCCTCCTGTAGTGTTCTCTGTCCTACGGTTGTCTCTGTCATGCTGCCTGGCCCTGTACCCATACATCCACGCCCTGTAGCGGGGTTAGCTTCTGTTTCTGGGAAAGGGGGCTTTGCGTTCTCTTTTACCTTGTTAAAGGTCCCATGGCATGAAAATTTCACTTTGAGGTTTTTTAACATTAATATGTGTTCCCTCCGCTGCCGATGGTCCCCCAGTGGCTAGAAATGGCGATAGGTGTAAACCGAGCCCTGGGTATCCTGCTCTGCCTTTGAGAAAATGAAAGCTCAGATGGACCGATCAGGAATCTTCTCCTTATGAGGTCATAAGGAGCAAGGTTACCTCCCCTTTCTCTGCTTTGCCCGCCCAGAGAGTTTAGTGAGCACAGTGGCAGTTGGTCATGGTCACCCCCCCCTTTCTCCTCCTCTTCAATAGCTACAGACACAGAAATGGCACATCCTAAGGAAAGCTCATTGAGGGACTGGCTCTAGTGGCTGTAATTCTGCACCAATGCTGAATTTCGGGAAAGAGACTTCAGATACAGTATTAGGGGACCACTAAGGTCTATATAAAAGAGACTTCAGATACAGTATTAGGGGACCACTAAGGTCTATATAAAAGAGACTTCAGATACAGTATTAGGGGACCACTAAGGTCTATATAAAAGAGACTTCAGATACAGTATTAGGGGACCACTAAGGCCGATATAAAAGAGACTTCAGATACAGTATTAGGGGACCACTAAGGTCTATATAAAAGAGACTTCAGATACAGTATTAGGGGACCACTAAGGTCTATATAAAAGAGACTTCAGATACAGTATTAGGGGACCACTAAGGTCTATATAAAAGAGACTTCAGATACAGTATTAGGGGACCACTAAGGCCGATATAAAAGAGACTTCAGATACAGTATTAGGGGACCACTAAGGTCTATATAAAAGAGACTTCAGATACAGTATTAGGGGACCACTAAGGTCTATATAAAAGAGACTTCAGATACAGTATTAGGGGACCACTAAGGTCTATATAAAAGAGACTTCAGATACAGTATTAGGGGACCACTAAGGCCTATATAAAAGAGACTTCAGATACAGTATTAGGGGACCCATAAGGTCAATATAAAAGAGACTTCAGATACAGTATTAGGGGACCACTAAGGTCTATATAAAAGAGACTTAAGATACAGTATTAGGGGACCACTAAGGTCTATATAAAAGAATCCAAAGAGCACCATGTCATGGGACCTTTAAAGTAAGCTAGGTTAGCCACCTTGTGTGCGCTTCTCAAATGTACTTTCAAATTTGTGGGATTTTTCCCTTTAATTAATTGTCCACATATTTTACCACCTTCCACTGCCAGCACTTGCTTTTATCTGACACAGTCATAATCAAATAGGACTCCGCTGCTTTCTTCTGACTTTCGGTACTGCCATGATGCCAGGCGATGGGCACGGACTATGTTGTGTTCAATTTGACGTGGAATGTCAGAATTTCTGGTTTCCCGGTCGGAAACTTTACATGTCTACAGGAAATGTCATGGTCGGAAAGATATAACATTATTTGCTCTGTGAAAGACATTGACAAAGACGAAAACTAAAAACATTTACTCAATAATTGTATTTTATTTTAGTTAGTTTTGCAAACAGACATTGCAGTTTTAGTTATCGTTTTTTTGTAATGCCTCATTTTTATTTTTATTTCAGTTAACGACAATGTTTTTTTCCCACCTAGTTTTCGTTATTTTGTTAACGATTATAACCTTGGTCTGGGATCTAAGTAATTAACATCTCGGGTTCAACATCAGACAGTTCACATAGAGGTAGATGCGGAAAATGTCATAAATTTGCCTACAAATTGTGCAGCAACTGAATGGAGTCGTCAATACACAAAGAAACTGAAAGACAGAAAGATTGTGAAGGGATAGAAAAGAGAGAAGAAATGAAGATGTAAAGGAAAGGAAGAGTTTGGGGGGGGGATTATATTTTCTTCTTACTTCTCAGTTGAATCAGAGGTAACCAGGAGTGGGCTTATCAAAGCATAATCTCAAGGAGACTTATCTCAGATTCGGTGCAGCAGTATGCAAATCTGGTTTTATGGGTGAGGGGGTTTCGACATGGACTCTCACCACTGTTATAACCGCACTTAATTAACAACTCTTTTAATCACTTTTTCTCCCTCTCCATCTTCCTACCTGTTTCCACTCATATTTTTCAGAACTTAGACCAATCTCTCTAATTGAACCTCAGCCTTTTAATACCTCTTTTCTCTCACACGCTGCTCTTTCTATTTTTACTCACAAAGACTTTCAAAATCTTACAGTACCTGTATTTTCTTTCCTCTTTCTTCTCTTTATACCCCCCTCTCTTCCTCTCTCTCTCTCTCTCCCCGAGATTCCCGGCTCTATTTCTGCTGCTGAATAGGCAGATTAGCGCAGAAAAAAGGCGGCTGTGAATACTGCTGCGCCTCTGTCTCTATTGACCCACTATCTAAGCTCGAGAGAGAGAGAGTGAGAGAGGCTGAGAAGGAAATGTAGCCCACTGTCTTTCTCTTTCTCTCCTTCCACAACGACTCCACTGCACCAAACGAAGACTGCGTGCATCCCGGTAAATCCATTAACCACTGATTGAGTCCCATTTCATCTGAAACATTAAAGAAACCAAACAACTGCGGCTGTGGAAGGCACAGCTTAAAGAGGTAAAAGTGACAGGAGAAAGATGAAATGAAACAAGCTGTTGAGTCGGAAGACTGGTGACTAGAGCCAAAAATAAGATCTCATTCCCCACCAGCCCTCCCCCCTTTTTTCCATTCCTTCCCTCTATTTCACCAGTCCTAGCTGTCAGTCTTTCTCTCCTGCTTGGTCCATCATGTCAGGCCACTGTTACTTTGAATCAGTCAAACAGTCACTCAGCGGTCAAGCTGTTCCTCTCCTGCGCCAGTCGCTCTCGAAAGGCAGACGCCATGTGTGAGTCGTCCACTGCAATTTGGCTGACGACAGCTGTCAGCCACTCTAAACAGCAGCGAGTTGCCTTTACTCACTGTCATTTCCTGGATTAATGGTTTGGGTTATTGGGCCAGGAATCGTGTATGAATGATTGTTTTATCAGAGGATTTGGTTTGGCTATGAACACAGCAATCTGGGTGTTGTGCGAGTGTGTTTCCGTCTCGCTAGATCAGAGTGAAGAAAAAGCCATACAAGAGGCTCAGAGACCCCCTCTACTTCTGCAGCTTGTAATCTCATCACACAGACTGGCCTGTGGAGAGAGACAGAGAGAGAGAGGAATGCAGAGTTTGACACTCAAAAACAAACATCTATGCTATTTCTAAAGTTCTAAAACGGTAATGTGATAACAGTGTCCGTGTATCAGAAAAAAGGTAACGTCTTGCAGGATAATGTAACTGTTGAGTGGATGTCTTTTTACGTCTGAAGTGTTGGTACAGGAGCACTGAGACATGGGCCAACTGTGCCATGTGGTGCAACACCACAACTTTCATTTGAAAGTTGAATATTTTTGCTTTTATAAATGGAAAATATATATAAAAAAATAAGCACTTGTATCAATGCACGGACACACTTCTTTCTCATCCAAGAGCCTTCACCAGTGCTCGTGACTGGTGTTAGGGCATTTAAACAATGAGATGTCAATTTCATGCCTTGATTTTGTGATGTTTAATCACGTTTATGTCATGTCATCGCATATTTGATATCATCCATCCATCCACCCATCCATCATCAGCCAAATATCCAGGCTCTGATCTAAGTTACCATTTTAATCCAGCTCCTTCTGGGGGATTCAAAGTCTATCCCATGCCAGATGGGATATGCAATTCCTCCAGCACGGTCTGGTTCTGCCCTGGGATCTGCTCCCATTTGGATGTACCTGCAAAACCTCTACAGGGAGGCATCCATCAGTCATCTTGCTCAAACGTCCTACAGCCTCGTCTGGCTCCCATCTACATGAGAAACCGGTGGTTCCACTCTGACCTCCTTCCTGAAGTCTACCCTAACCTACCTAAAGTCTTTTCAGTCACTTGTATCTGTATTCTCTTTCTTTTGATCACTACCAAAAGCTCATGGCCATAGGTGAGGGTTGGAACATAGATTGGTAAATTGTGAGCTTTCAGGCTCAGATCCCGCTTCAATGTGACAGTCAGCAACTCCCACATTACTTCACCAATCTGCCTGGTGATCTTGCGCTCCATTTAACCTTCACTCTTCACTCTATGTTTAAAGGCTTACGAACTCGCCACCAGTCAGTCAAACTGATGTTGCCTCTTGGACAACGGACGAATGCCTTTAAGACCAAAACCTACAGTACTGTTTGACTTTAGGTCAAAAACACGTCCGTGTTGTGTAGTAGGGGTGCATGATTCAGAAAATGTCACAAATGGATTCAATATCGATTTTTAGGCTCGCGATTCGATTCAAAATCAATTTTCGGTTCAAAAACGATTCTCGATTAAAAAAAACGATTCACAGTATGTAAATGTAGTTACTTTTCCCATGTGAATGCAGTAGACATACAATAAAAAAAAAAAATTGGAATTCTATGAATCGACTTTGAATCGGTAGAACTTGAATCGCGATTCGAATATGAATAGATTTTTTTGCACACCCCTATCGTGTAGCATCATATTAATCGACCGTAAGGCCAATTTCTGCTTCTATGACGCACGTTGCTCTGCCGTGGCTTGTTAGCATTGCATTTCCCCCAACTAATTTCCTGGTTCTCCTTCTCCATAAACAACATGAAATCAAGGAGAGAGGGTTCACTTTTCCTGCTACAGATTTACCACCGTGGTCACAAAGCACAGGAGAGACACTTTGTTTCTCTCACTACTCTAGAGTCACACACATAAACATGCCAGCCTTGCTATTCTCTTAAAGAGATCGACCCAGACACCAACGCACAAGTATAAACTTGAGTCCACTTACGTAGGCTACGGCGAAAGCTCTGCGTGGAGCCTCTGCACAACCATAAATCACACTTCACTGTAGGACAGACCGGCTGCACTGCATCACAGGATTTGCTTAAATAATTTTTTTGTGGAGTGTGGATGTTGAGAGGTAAGACAGTTGCTTCTTATGAAGCAATACAGCCTGTCAACCAATACTGACAGACATCTCACTACTGCTGACAAATGGGCTTACATAGAAAACAATATGCCTGGGTGGTTTGATGCCGGTTGTCAGCCAGGCGATTAGAGTTTAGAGAGTAATGGTATTAACATATTATTTGTAATCTTAACAATCATACCACGAAATAACAAAGCAGGCCTGCCTTGTTGCTTGATCCAAATTTTCTTTTATAACGAAAAGCCATTTTCAGCGTGTAGCTTGCTGGCTCGGAGGTTGTCTTTATCCGTAACAAAGGGATTTTGAGAACAGCAACATACAGAGAGCGGACATCCAGTGCGTGAGCCACGTGCCGGATGTCAGTCTTCATCCTGGAAATGTACTCCCGTTGATCCAGTCTAATGTTAGTGTGGCCGCGTTGAAGGATACAGTATCACGTTGTTTTAAGGAGAAGCACAAACTCATCACTGGAACATACACAATGCCACACTCTTGGTCTGAGGCCTGAAACTAAAACTTTTAGGAATGATACTAGGGCTGGAGCCGAATATTCGAATATTCGTTTGGTGGGTTGGTATTCGAATTGAAAATTTGACGTTCGAATATTTTATTTTATTTTTTTTTAAATTTTATTTTGGTTTATTTATTTTCTGCATTTATCTCTTGTTCACACTCCAGTCCAGTTGGTGGCGGTAATGCACATTTAAGTTGGTTTGCCAACCGCCAATAAACTACAAAGAAGAAGATACTGTCGGTACACGATGACGCCCACTTCGAGCATTTAGCAAGCGGCGATAACAAGTGCGGAAATGGAAAATGTTTGTTTCGCGTTTTTCCATTATTATTCGGCCAGAAACTTCAACATTGTGAGGCGAAGAGATCGTTTTGGAATATAAAGCTTGGATATTACATTTCCTTGGACTCTTGGGGATTTATGAAAATCAAGTTTTGGTCAAAATACCACTTTGTTGCTGAAAGGACAACGACAACAGGTATGCATGCACTCTCGGCTGCGCAGATTACGGCTAAATTGTTTTATTTTCTGTTACTTTGTAACAGTTGTGTACATGGCTATATATTTTAAAGATTTAATGCTTTAAAATTATAAAAACGCTCATGAGTGGAAGTTTTATCGAGGTTACCGCGACGCCCCAGTCACAAAGTGTCCCGTTGACGAGACGGGGATCCTTGAGAGGTTAAAAGTTTATTAATTCTGAACGTGTCTGGCCTGTCTATCTATATTGCACCAAATACGACACTGCTGCACTCCCTTGTGAAGTCGTTTGGATGAAAGGTTCTCAAAATAATCAAAATGCAAAAAAAAACCAGACAGACACGTAGAGATTCCTGCCTTTATTAGAGAAAATAATATGTTCAGCCCCCTCTCTCCAAAGCTTCGAATATTCGATGCTCATTACTACCGAAGCTTCGAAGCACAAAAAATGGTATTCGGACCAGCCCTAAATGATACAGAAAGAGGGAAAGAACAAACAAGACAGACTGAGGAATATGGGTTGAAAAACTGGGAGCTGAGAAATTGTAAGGCTGGTGCTGCAGCCTTCCCTCCCACCCCCCGCCTCTTCTGAAACCAACATGGGTGTCTTATCTTTTTCTCCCTCTTACATATAAAGGGTCAGTTATTGGCAAAACCTCAGGGGAGCAGAGCAAAGGAGGACAAGAAGAAAAACAAAGGGAATAAAGAGAAGGGAAGGCGTGCTAAAATAGGCTCGCTCATCGAGGATTCCTCTTGAAGTGTCTCCCACTGAGGGTGGGCGGAGCTAGCCTGCAGTGACTTCACGTTCATACATGCTAACATCAATGGAGGACTGCTGTCTGACCCTATGTAGAGTGTTCTCTGGGGAGCAGGGGTGGGAGGATGGAGGATGTAGTAGGAGGAAGGGGGGGCAGAGACTGGGGATGGATGAAGGGTGGGCGAGTTTTATCGTCTCTTTGGTGTTTTTGAAGTTGTATCGTGTGTGGTTACTGGACGTGTTTGCATGTTCGTCATGGCTTGCGTTTGTATCTGTGATCATGGCTGACTCTCTGATCACTACACAGACAGACAAGAAGACCCAAATCATCGACTCAAGGCTTCAAACCCTGGTAACGACGACAGCTATGTCATTGATTTGATGAGAGAAACAACAGAGGAGCCTGGACTTCCCCCAGAGAGCAGCCTGACGAGAACTGACAAGCCTCCTATTGGCCCTAATTTCCTGAAAATTAAGTCTGCTGCTGCTGTGACGAGCTAATGTCCAAAACATCGGGTAGTATGAGGTGGTGAATGGAAAACCACCAGTGCTTTCACTTTGATACATGTGCAGTGTCTTTACGCACTTTTAATGTCCTAAAACTGGTTTTAATCTCAATTTGCACTGCTGGACCATGGCCATGGTGTCTCTTTCAGTTTATGTTGGAATTTTTGGCAGAACCAGTTGGGGTCATCCTGTTAGTTTCTTAAAGGCTCAGCTATGGGCCGAATTCAGGTTTGTGTTTAAGTCCATTGCAACGCTTTTATCCTTCTCAAAGGTTTAAGACACACAACAAGGTATTGTTATTTGTGTGTTACGCCTACAATTCTCTGCCTGTCTATTGGTGTTCGTCACATTAAAACATCTGACAAAGTCTAAAATCAACAAATGCAGACCCCAATAGGCTTCTAACAACACTTAATGCCCAGTGTTGGTCATCAGTTACAGTTACAAATTACTTCTCCCAAAAAGTAATTGAGTTAGTAACTCAGTTACCACAACGTAAAAGTAATTAGTTACTCAGCAAAGTAACTGACGTTATTTTTTATGTTCTATAATGCTATTACGCTCTATAACATCTTTAACGTCAAAGATGTTGCTTCCCGCTACCTTTGAATTTCCCTGGCTCGTCGCCATTGTCGCTTTCTAAGTGGTCAGAGCGTGCAGTGAGACAGCGTGAGCAGGGCATCCGCCCACCTAGCCAATCATCATCGCATTTGCAACGGTGTCATCCCCCCCCCATCCCTGCTCTCTCCAGGCAGCTGGTGTGTAGCCAAAGCCTGACACCTCGCGCTTCATTCAACCAAATTGTAGTAACGCACCACTTTACATTCTCATTAACAATAACGGCGTTGCAACGATGGGAAAAGTAGTTAATTAGATTACTCCGTTACTGAAAAAATAACGTCGTTATACTTAAACGCCGTTACTCCCAACACTGTTAATGCCCAAGTTCTTCACTATTCACATCTCCACTTTCTGACCTTTTTACAAGCGCATGCTGCCGAGAGTCAACAATTACAAAGCGACGTTAGACTATGTAATTTAGTTCAGCATTGGCACTTTTAGCCATTTACTGGTCTTCCAGTTGGGTTTCTCCTATAAATTAGACTACAATACATTAAGCGCTGATACGATTTTACTGGCTTCAACATAAAGCTCCTTCTAGCTCGAGAAAAAAATTTCGTCATTTTCCGTCTGCTCTGCTCATCAGGTACTCGCCGTGTTGAAGGCTTTGCTTCCTGCCTGGAGCAACAGAGGCTTTTTCACACCTGCTCCAGTTACATACAGTCCACTTTTTAAAGAGCAAAAGTGCCAACACAAGAACTGGCAGCAGTCTCCCAAAAAGCTGCAGGGAAGATGGAAAATATAAAGAGAGAAAGGTCTTGGAGACGATGGGCTGCAGGGAGAGAAGATTGGCCTCACGCTGACGGTGCATAACGCTCCGGGCCTCGGTCAGGTCTGTGAGGAAGTGCCGCTGTCTTTTCAGTGATTTCTACAGCCACGTGGTGGTCGGCTGGAACGACTGGGGGATATCGCATGACGTCCGTCTATATTGTAGCAGCAACGTGAGCTCAGACTGTGGAAAGTCAGGATGTCTCATTTAGGGGAACAATTGATCCAACAGTACGTGTTGGATGGAAACCAGGCAGGCGTAACCACATCAGACCTTTAAAAGGTGCCATATGTCAAGAGTGCATCTGAATAATTCATAATATCACTGTGAAAGACATGCTGATGCTAACAGAGAGAACATACTGCTATCACAGGATGAAAACAGTTTGATTTTCACGGCACGCTAGAAAATTGTTGATTTGCTCTCCTGCTGTTTTTCTGCTTTCTGCATTTATTTTGCGTAGTTTGAGAGTTCAGCTGAACGTTCTACAAAACGCACTTCCAGCAGTGAAACAATAAAATTACAATTTGTTTTAAAATGACCAAGAACTTCTGACCATTCATCGATTAATTGTAAAGTCTAGAACATGTCAGAAAACTAAAAAGAATTGTTCAAACCCCAAAGAAATTCATATATTAAACATATAAAAGAGAAAAAAGCAGAAAATCTGAAGCTTTAACCAGTAAATTACTTTTGTCAACAATTAATTGACAGATTGTCATTGTGCTGATTAAAAAAATCAATAAATTCTATCAAAATAACATGATGTTGCTTCCCCCTTAATTGCCACTGTTGGATGCACACCTCCAGTACCTACAGAACATTAAAGTCTGGGTAAAGCAAAATCAGTGATTTCCTTCTAAACACATCATACATGCTGAAAACATGTGAGAAGACAATAAACTGAATTGTGGATTTAAATTTTTTTTTTTTTTTTACCATTTCTGTGTCCAGGATTTTTTGAGCGGCATGAAATAGGGCTTAGTTAATTGTTTTCAAATTGAAATCGCGATTTGAAAGAATGCGATTAGCTAATCGTGAAGACCGAAATTAATCGAACGTGTAATAGTAAGCTGAACGTTTGGTGTAACATTTAGTTAACATTTTGTATTCCTCTTTTCATTATTATATTTACTGTTTTTTTTTTTTCAGAAGATAAATCCTAGGAATAATGTGACACGTATCACAGATTGTTTGTCCTATTTTCAGTGGATCTTTCATTTATTTTTTATTGCTTTTTTTATTACTTTATTATTTAAGGTGCAATATGTATGTTGTATGTTACATAATCCCTGCCCTACTGTATAAAAACATTGTTACTACTACATTTAAAGTGTATACCAGCAGTGCTGTTTTGTTCACCACGTGTGGTAGCTAATTTTATATAATTTATCTGTCATTCAGATTTGGCTGGGTGGTTAATAACACATTTTCCTGTAGTGTGACAGATTAGGAAAACACATTTATTCTCGCTTTACCCGGACTTTAAGATAAGGGATAACCCCCACAGAGCTCCTATTTACATATTTATTACTACCTACTACTATTATTATTACTCTGTGTTACCTCCAACTGTGCAATATGTCATTTCTATTCATCCGCACCTTACTCATCTGTATATCTGTGTATATACAGTATACTGTCTGTTTATATAAAGGTGTTTATTGTGTAAATATGTTTGTATTAGTACTATTATTATTATTATAACGAATTCAATTTTTTTCTATTTCTTATAATACTTTCTGTATATTTTTTCTCCTATGTCTATTTAATGTGTATTTGTGTTATTCTGCTGTATGTACATATTTTTATTCATTTTTTTAGCTGCTGTAGCACAGGAATTTCCCCAGTGTGGGATTAATAAAGTCTAATAAAGTAATCTTATCTTATACCATGAGCAGATAACATGGACCACACCTCTGCATTTGTCAGGCATTAAACTGGTACTCACAGATTAAAAGAGCGAAGTCTTTGGAGAGCCCTGACTAAAGATACGACTTACAGGGATTGAACATGTAACCGTTGGCCTTTAAAACATCCTTTTACTCTATTAAGCTGCCTGCTGTGTGACTGCAGACTGTTTTAATGATGACAGCGGCAGGAAACGTCAAGTCAGTTCTGATGACTCCTCCGATGCCATCACAGTTTACTCTGCTTTAGTTTAAACTGCCAGAGCCTGTTTTACATGTGAGCTGAGATGGGAAGCTGCCGCGAGGCACACGGGAAGCACCACTCGCTACATCTGGAGTCTTTTTAGACATTGTCGGCAACTTGTAAAGGGATCACAAATGGCGCGGACTGTGTTTTTGTGAGCCTACAATGACAAAGATGAGAGATTTCATGGATCTGGAGACAGCTGACAGTTTACAACAACAGCAACAATCAAATGAAAATGGTGAAATCACCAGTTGGAGCGTTGATGTCTGTTACACTCAATCATAAAAAGGAACATTAGCCGTGTCTGTTAAGTGTCTTTGACAGGTGGACATAAATACTGTCTGCTGATAGTGGCAAATACTGCAGCTGGTCATCATGCACCTGCCTATTTAAAAAAATATCAGCACAAAGTATGATTGAGGCAGCACTTTTTCCCCCAATGAAAGGAATAATATTCTGCACCACTTTACTGGACAATACATACCAAGCATACAAATAACTGTTAACAGGCCAACATCCAATTAGAAAGAAATCCTCAAATAAGTAGAAAAAAATGGCACCAAATAAGTTCGAAACTATGCTGATGAAAAGAAGAGCATGTACACAGGAGCTTCAGGTATTTTTAGCCAATAAGCCAATGGTGATTAGTTTCCTATATTAGCATCACTGTGTAACCTGTGCAATCATCATTCCCCAAAATTGTCTTCAAAAAAATCTGACAAAAAAAATCTGTCCCCAAAAAACTTTGCTTTTTGAGAAAGATGAATACATTTCATACAAAAAGAAGAGATGCAATACCAGATTCCATATGTCGTCTGTGTGTATGTGTGTAAAATCATACCAGACTGTCCTGGTGGAGGTATTCCAGATGGGACTCTGGGCAGATACAGCAACACCGTCAGAACACCTGCTCTGCTCCCCCAACATGGCTCCATGGCTATGGGCTTCGGAACCGCCTGCACACACACATACACGCACACACACGTACACGCGTACACACGGGATAAACAAATTAGTACACAATAGACAGAACATAAGTAAAAAGATATAGAATTGAATTGAACACCATAAAAAAAGAAAATGAGATATTTTATGCCAGTTTTTGGACCACAGAATGATTATATAGCTTAATTTACCCTTTCAGACAGTGTCACAACAGATGCTGACACCACTAGCATCAGTGTGTGTACGTGAGTTTTATACTCTATGGCTGTGTCTCATTCCGCATACTTCTGTCAGTACACTGCTAATATGCACTGACCACTTGCTCCTGTAGTGCCCACTTTCGATGGTTAGTATTTTCCCAAAATGAATTTTTTATGTTAAAACACTTACCGGAAATGACGAGCGGGATGAACGCAGACATGTGAACGCGATTTTCCAGCCCGCTTTAATTTATGGAAATGAGGAGCGGCCGGCTCGGCTCGCCGCCTCTCAAGATCTGACGAAAATCTTTTAAACTGACCTTTGTCACTCTAAAATGAAGACAGATTCAGCAACGTTATGGCCTATTTCTCGCTTAAAATGTTTTTTTCAGAAACACGGTGAACTATTTTCGTAAAATACGAGATTGTATTACGTCCGAGCCGCCATGACAGTCGGTTTGAAATTCTCGAGCAGCCAGACCCATGTGATGCGTTCGTCCAATCAGCTACCGGTCAAGGGCTCCCTTCCGCTTTGTAGTCAAGATGGCGCACGTTTAGTGCGAGTAGGGTCCATCGTTCCACACTGAACTTTTTGACTGTTTTTAGGGGGTCATCCGGGTACTTTCAGTGCTCTGACTTTTTGCGTTATCTACACTATATACTTAAAACTAAGTGTTTGAAGTGTGCAAGTAAGCGGTTTGAGACACAGCCTGTGTGTGTATAGGAAGGTGCACAATGCTCCTATCAAGCTAATACAGCAGCTAGCCGGTCTATCTGAACAATGTAACACACACCCAGAGCTCATGCTGCCACCTCCCCCCATGATTGAAGCTCCCAGCTGGGGGAAGCAGGCTGGCCGGCAGCCTATGGAGCTCCGCCTGCTGTGCAGCTAACGTAGACAGGTAGGAGATCATCTGTCTCTCTAGTTAAGTGTGCAAATACACATTTGGATATCAGTCGTCCATTCTAATCATGCAGGTTTTTATATCCATTATTATATCTCAACCAAATAAGACACTTAGATCAAGTAACGATTTTACTGAGCCAAACAGTATAAGGGTCTTGTCATTTTCTTATTAACAGTCAAATGGAGCCCAAACTCCCAGTGTTGTAGTTTGTTGTTGTGTTGTAGTACTTTTTTTTTTGCAGATTTACCGACAAAAACAAATAGAACTCGTTATAAAGGTAAACTAGTTTAAATGTATGTTCAACTGGCTTTTATGTTTCCTTATGTGGAACCCTTTAAACAGGTTTATATTGTGCTAAGGGCAGCATGGGATAATATGAATTCAGTAAAAACTGGGACAGTATGGAACTACCGAATATTTGCACAATAACATGCCAACCCTGAACTAGAAATTAAATGAAAAAAAACCCTACTATACTATAATAACCATCCTGCACAGGGCCTGTAGATCTGATTGTATATACTGTGTCTTACTGTCTGTCTAATGATATGTAATGGCTGGGATAGGGTTTCCTTACATCTGAATACACAACAAGGAGAGTCATTGAGTTATCGATCAGGTTTGACCCTTCTGCCACTCTGTACCCCCATAGGTCACAGAGATAGACCTTGTTTATTACTGTGGTCTATGGGACAGTGAGGCGTGCACACACACACACATGCACACACAAACTGCCTCTGTAACTAGAACTTCCTATCAGCAAGCACTCTTTCTCCTGATTGAGATAATACAAAACATTGAGTCTGTTTAGGTTTTTATGGTGAGAGAATGGAGAGAATAAAATGGTACAAATGGTACATATATACATAAAAAAAGATCACAAGCCTCTCCACACATCTGTTCTTCCCTCCTTGCTTTGTTTTACGCATAAGTGTTGACCATCTTCCTGATTGCTTTTTTCCTTTTTCTTTATTATTATTTCCCCTCTCGTCTCTCTCTTCTCATCCTCTTGACTCTGAGTGATGAGAAAATCTGTCAGCTCTCATGACAACTGGAAGCCTACAAATGACATTTGTACTTTGGGAATTTCTTTTTGACAAGACAAATCAGACTGTGACAAACAGTCACACAAGCAGTAACCCTGCTGCTACTGTTACTCTTCACAGATGTCACCAGGGCATACCAACACACAAAAAGCCCAACTATAATGTGTATTTAATTTCTACTGGATTGCCATTGGGTTATTTTAAATTTTTTTTTTTTTTTTTTTAAACACATGGAAGAATATTGAACACACATGTAAACTACTGTATGAACACAGAGGTGCTCATGTCCAACAGTGAAATATTGTGGATGTAATGGGCAGCTCACAGTACAACTCTGTCAAACAGCATACGTATAAAGCAAGTCACTGTGTGGAAAAGACCATATGTGCTCAATAATGGTAAATATAGGTTTAAAACAACCAAATGGCTGTCCAAAAATGAATTACTAAGGGTGACCTTCAATTCTAAATACTCAAAGAATCATGTGTGGGACTGAACCCAACTGTCCAACTTTTTAAAGCTGGGTGGAAAAAAAAGTAATATATAGCAGTATGGTAAGCACCCAGCAGGCATGTATACACAGTAATTAGAGGACATGTCAACACAGTAGGCTCCTGTCAAAGTAGTTATGAACTTAACACAACAGCAGTACTTGGACCACCATGGTACAAACACAGAGAGGACACACACACACACACACACACACACACGTAAACATCCCCTCTGGTGCTAATAAGTTTAAGTGCTGGAGCGTACAGCGTAATTAGAGGCAAGAGAAGAGGCTCCCCTGTTTGTTTAGTGTTTTCAGACTGTCAGGAAATGATGAATTCCTACTAACCCCACACACACACACACACACACACACACACACACACACACACACACACACACACACACACACACACACACACACACACACACACACACACACACACACACACACACACACACACAGCCTCTGTAACTAGAACTTCCTATTAGCAAGCACTCTTTCTCCTGATTGAGATAATACACAGACAAAACAATGACTCATTGTTCTGTTTAGGGTTGTTTTTTTCCGGTGAGAGAATGGAGAGAATAAAATGGGGAAGACGAAAATGATGCAAAATGAATAACAGATGTTTAATGGCACTGAAATCACCAGCATGTTTCCCTGTTATTGTAAAACACACATTTTGACCGTGACATGCACAAATAACCAGGGAGGGGTGGGGGAGAGATGACTGAATATACCCTCATGTGAGGAGGACCCGCAAATATTCTAGAATATTTTATAGGGGCCTACAGAAATGCCTATGTACAGGGTCCGGAATTTGGTGCCACGCCCCTGCAAATAACTGATGTTCCCTTTCTCATTTGCTTCATGGTGAGCACGGTTTCCAAAGCAACAGCACTTTAGTTTATGTGTGTTTAGTTACAATCCACTGGTTCCTTAGATCTACAGTCCACACACACTCACATTACATCCTGTTTACGAGACACTATTTCCTCCAGGAAATGACCAGATAGTTGTGTTAAAGGTCATTAAAATTCACACTTAGGTAAACAGAAAAGATACCTGCAGAGCACGAGTCACGTGACGCTCAAGAATAAATTAAAATTAAATAAATGAACCAAGACAAAAAAAACATGGAAAAGTCAAAAGTAAAACTAAAAGTGAAAAGCACAAAAAAAAGAGGAATACCTGAGGTACAAAACAACTAATATTTCTCTTTTCATTTCCCACTAAATTGACATACTGTATGTGTATCCTTAACGATGAACTAATATGCTAAAAGCATTTCCTACCTCATGAAAACATTTACAAAGACTCATTTAAAGCTCTCAAACTCGCATCGCTGACATCATCTTGCGACCGTGCCCTCCTCTGTTATTGGTGTGTTTGTCACTGTAGCTCTGAGAACAGTGCGGGGGCTCTGCAGCGGTGTGCTGCACTAGTGGCCGCAATCAGAACTGCAGCTCCAAACTCCCCAGGACCAATGTAATACGATGACAAACTATTTCTACTTGGTGAGTTTACAAAACTTGCCATCAGTTACAGCAATGGGCAAATGGTTGTGCACGTGCACACGCACGCACGCACACACACACACACACACACACACACACACACACACACACACACACACACACACACACACAGGACCATGTGATCTTAATGGTTAATAACAGGTTGCTTAGCAAGATGACAAATCTAACAGCAGAGAAGTGTGTGTGTGTGTGTGTGTGTGTGTGTGTGTTCCTGAATCTCTAAATGTTGTTTGTGCCAGTGTGTACTTGTGTAGTGTGTGAGTGTGTGTGTGTAAATGATGAAGCAGAGCCAGGGTGATGTGACGACTGTAAGAGCTTTCCCTGGCTCCTTTCCCAACCTAATCACAGTAAGTGAGAGAGAGAGAAAGAGAAAGCTACAGAGAGAGAGAGAGAGAGAGAGACAGAAAGCGAGCTACAGAGAGAGAGAGAGAGAGAGAGAGAGAGAGAGAGAGACAGAGAGAGAGAGCTACAGAGAGCAGAAGTGACAATTAAGAGAGGTATAAGAGAGAGAGAGGGAGAAATGAACAGAGAAGATAAAAAGAGAGGTGGAGTCCAGGTAGCCATTGAAGTCAATAGTGAAATCCAGCTGAGCTGTCTGTCCAGTATAAAAGCTTTCTCAGCTGACAGCCACTAAGTAAAGCCGAAGAGAACAGAGGTTCTGACCTGACAGTGAGAGGGTCTCTCTCTCTCGCTCTCATTTTATTTATATTTGAAATATCAAGTGCCACTTAAGCCCAGCCCAGACAACAGTTTTTGCTGACTGTGTGCAATGTTGAAATTGGCTACTTGGCATCACTGAGCACTATCAGTCCTTCGTTCTATAAAGAATTATTGGACATAATCCAGAAAGATTGTCTTTTTTTTTTTTAACCATGCAGGTTTCAAGAGGTTTGGTGCCATCTTTGGTGAATACATTATTAATAATAATTATTATTCATTAAGTTGGAGTTAGAATGCATACAGGTATTATTTAGTTTTTCTGTCTGTTCTCTGTCCAGTGTGTACTGTACGTTTGCATACTTTTCTAGTGATCCCTCCTTGTGTCTCTATAATTTCTGTGTTGCAATATTTCCAGGACTGTACCCACTTATGCCTAGCCTGGACGCCAGCCGGACTTAGCCCCACCCACAACATTTGAGGTCGGGAAGTTCGGTCTGGACTTGATCCGTTGGGGAGCAACTATGCTCGAACCAGAGCTGTTTGGACCAATCAGACTGTCAGGGCGGGCTTTATACGTCAATGGGCAGATGATCAACAGTAACGTAACCAACCACGTCACAAAGATGGCTGCCGCTGGAGAACTGATTGGAAAACTGAAATGTGTAGATTCCGCCATCTTGTCTGTTATAGAAGATATCAACAGCGCATTCATTTTGAAAGAGGAACCGAGAACTGCGATCAAGGCATTTGTCCAGTGTTGTGCCTGAACTCGTTCATATTTTGGGCGAACGTGAACTAAACGTACCGTATTACTGCCTGATGAACGTTACTGTGAACTCGTGCATTCTGGTGTCTGTGAACGGCACGCTCTCTCGGTTTAACTTCGTTCAATAGGGGGCCAGATTTCTATAGAGCCTTCCAGGCAAAAACCCGACTAAAACACACTGTAAACAGGCCTCAATATGTAGCTGAAAAAACACCCAATCTGGCAACACCAGCCACCAGTGTCGCACCGCCACATGCGTCATCAAAACAAAAAGCAGTGTGAAGGCGAAGAAGCAGCAAGGAGGCATCGTATGATCATTTAAACCAGTTTTATGACAAGGTCGGTGAGGATGGGAAAAATCTTGTTTGCACATTTCTGGGCAAACTTTGCCCGCCGGCTTTCAAAAAGAAAATCCGTACTTCAGTCCCATCCACAGCAAACCTGAAACGGCACGTTGAACTGATTGGATATGAAGATGAAATCTGACACATAGTTTCAGTGTTAAAACTGTTAAAAATAATTGCTGTCTGTGGTTCTATATGGGCTGTGGCAATAATTTAGAAAAATAATAGCTCGCAGCAACATATGGAAAAAAAGAACTATGAACTAGTTCATTTTTGGATCTGTGAACTTAGTTCAAAATTTTGAACTATGAACTGAACTAGTTCATTTTAAAATTTGTGAACTAATTCATGTAGAAAGTGAACTTTCCAAACACTGCATTTGTCGGTCGGAAAGATGTTTTTGCCGTCCTTCCTACGGGATTCGGCAAAAGTTTAATTTATCAGCTGGCCCCGAAGGGCGTTAAGAACCCATTCCGCTGCTCTGATTGGTTGTAGGTCTATCCAATTGAGTGCAGAGGCATTTTCCTTTCCTGGTTCGGTTGAAACGCCCCATAATCACAGCCCAGTGGAGCGGCATCAGACTCCTATTCTGACTAGTAGGACCACGTCAGGCTACCCATATATGCCTACTTCGTATGAATAAAAGCAAAAATAACCTATTGGTCTTATTAACTAAAACTAAAACCGCAAAGGACTTACCTAGCTTGCATCAATGTTTTATACTGTAGTTCGGCTGCTGACGTCCCGCTTGGATCAGCCGATTGCTAGTCAGCTAGCGAGTAACATCCAGTCCCACTGATACAGACATAAACGAGACGACCTTTGGAACGTGAGAGCTCTTACAGTACTATTTCCCTCATCTCATGTCAACACATCTGCTGCTGCAGCTCCCACCGCCAGAAGCCTCCTTACAGTATGTGCTACTGCACATGTGTACAAACTCAAGGCCCGCGGGCCAAATCCGGCCCCTCGCAGATTATGATCCGGCCCGCATATTAATTCAGGTTCACAATACATTTTGGCCCACCTAGTTTTTGTCGCTATTTCCAACGTTGTTGTCACTTTTTCCAACGTTTTCTTTTCTATGATGGCTGAGGAACTTTTTCCTGACTTCTTTGGGACTTTATGTCGACCAAACTGTAAGTGAGAAGACTATATGACACATGCAATAAGACAGTCAAAGATATTGGACTTTTTTGATTAAATAAAGCATATCATAAACTATATACAGCTTTTTTTTATCTGTTGTTGATTTAATTCCCTCTCCAAACTTCCTCCTCCTTTACTTGACTTTGGTTTTATCATGTCGGTTGTTTTGTATTAAATTTTGTATTGTTGTCTGTCGCGTACATTAAATTTTTTTCAATATGGCGGCAGAGTTCAGACCATCGGCCTTGGTGGTAAAGCACTTTGGGTCAACTTATGTTGTTTTAACTGTGCTACATTAATAAAGATGTCTCTGACTCAATCAGACTTTTCCTGTGAGAGCAGACGGAGTGGGGTAGAGCTGATTGGACAACGCTAACGTCACGGGAGAGGAGCGGCAGCGCCGTTACACAACATGCTCATCTGTGTGCGCAAGTAGCATGAAGTGTGAATTCATAATTGCGTTGGCTCTTTATCGCCAGCGCCCCGTTTACGTCAACGCGCTTTGGTCGTACAGCAGAAACGCGACATCCTCTAAGTGGTGCTTATCCATATCTGAGGTCCCGTGTTTATTGCACAGTAAAAACAAACAGAAAAAGGAAACTCAAAGTCACTTTAAGCCTTCCTTTGAGTCCATTTCTTCTGTCAGTTTTTCTTTCTCCTTTCATTTAACAAAAACAACAAACAGAGAAAAGAGGAAAGAAATCCATTTCAGTAGACGCGAGGTCATTCAACTAAATTGGCAGTCTCACCCCACCGCTTCCTTCCACTCTAGTTTTTCCAGCCACATATCCTCTCCTTTTGTCTCTTGTACCTGCTTCACACAAACAGTTGTTGGAACATTTCGTCCCATTTCTATCCCTTGGATGAACAAAGTGGTCAATTGAGCAGTATTTACAGGTGGGGGGTACTGCTACAGGGCCATGATGGATAAATTGTGTGAGGCCAGAGAAAATTGAGCCATAAGTTTATTTTCCTCTGAATCACTGTTTTTTTTCCCCCTCGTTTTCCTCTGAAGCCGACTCTAACCGGATGTAGCGGCGCAAAATCACAGTCGTGGTAAAGTGCAAATTTATAAACCAACCATCCAAATAAGTGAGTAATTTACTAGTGGACAGCAGGCGAAGGCATGGCAATACGATCTACTCTGAGAAACAGAAACGTGGGGAAGGGACTGTTATGACAATATAATGATATTACAGGAAACTCTTTTTAAAATGCGCTGACTAGTTAAACTATCGAATAAAAAGGTAACTTTAACCCAGGGATTGAGTTTGTATGGGGGGGAAGCATTTAAATTGTGACATTAACTTTATTTAAGCAGCCTGGCACTCTGAGATGCATTGGGCTCCTGCAATTTCATCTTTTCTTTTCATACGGAGTCAATATTTAGTATCCATGAGGGGGATGTGCTTGTCACAGTTAAAAATGTGTCAGTTGAAGCTCTGCCTCATATTTAGACGCGCTAGGTATGGACTCTTGGCGTTGGCTGTGGGTCGGGACCTACGTTTAACTGACATGTGGCACAATAACAGTTAGGTTTAGGAAAAGATGGTGGGTGGGGTTACAAAATGTACATTTCAGTGACAATCAGGACAAGAACGGGACACAAACCCCGGTCTCCTGGGGGAAAGTCCTGTGTTGTTTGACCCATCCACCACCCCAACCAATCTCCGATTTGCGGTCTTTCATACTACTCGCCACCGCTGTTGCTCTTAATACTATGTTAGCTGCTGTTCTGCCCCGGTGCATCCCATACAGACGCTAAAGGGTGGTTTTTGCGTTGGTAACTGATGCTGAGAGACACTGACCAAGCGTCAGTATTGAGAGTTGGGGGTGAGAACGGGTTGTGGACGCCCCATCACTCGCTTGCACGACAGAGCTACTGGCGCTAACCTGACTCCACCAGATGGATCGCTTCGCATTTGCTCGGCATATCCATCTGGGAACTTTCCATTGGAGAACTTTTGGGAAGGGGCGGAAATACTGGTTAGCTGATTGGATGAACCATCTGTCTATCACCTATGTTGGTGATAGACGGGCAAATCAACCAATCAGATTCACGAAGTGTATGAAAATACAACCACAAGCCCGCCCATGTTGCTGCAGGCAAAACATTAGCTCAGCATGCAAACAACATGTCGGTAAAGGATATTTGCCGTTTGTGTAAGGAGAATTTAGGAATAAAAGGAACCATTTCAGGTTCCCGGACCATATTCCAAAAGAAGGATCCAAGAGAAAAAAAGCATTAGCGAGCGGCTAACAGAATTAGGGCTACCGCTGTCTGAAAATACTGGTTAGCTGATTGGATAAACCATCTGTCTATTACCACCTAACCCACCTCAAAACCAACGCTGATTGGCCCGGTTGTTTGGCTAACGCCTCCAAATTTGAACTGATCTGCGAGGGGAAAACTGGAGCTCACGAGATCAGGACGCTCTCACCAGGCTATACTGGCGCCGCCTGGAACCGCCAAATCATGATTCAATCAGAGAATTTTTCATAGCCAGGAAAACATGATATATTTAAAGTGCTCATATTATGCTTTTTGGCATTTCCCCTTTCCTTTATTGTGTTATATATCTTTTTTTGTGCACGTTATAGGTTTACAAAGTGAAAAAGCCCACAGTCCCCCCCCAAAGGGACTTACCATCTCCAACAGAAAACACTGTTCACAAACTGCTCCAAACAGCTCTATTGTAGTCCAGCCTTTACTTCAGAGACAAACGTGGTCACTTTGGAACACACGTTATAATGCTCACCTAGCTGCTAGTACGGCACGCTCAACACAAAGGGTGAAAAGAGGAGCTGCAGCAATGTGCAGTACAACAAAAATATGGTGTTTTTTTTTAAGTAAACCTATTCTGATATAACCTCTAAAATACAATTATGAACCTGAAAATGAGCATAATATGAGCACTTTAACATGGAACTGGAATATGACTCAGCCGAAGCATCAAAAAGCCATGTCAAACATTAACCCAGGATAATTCGACAGCGTGACTGGAGGTCAGAGGATGAATGCACACAGAAATACATGCACAATGACAGTATGATGAAATCACCTCCATCCTCTCCCTCCAAATGCGGCTTCAGATTGTGTCCACTGTTCCCCTCTCCCCTTGTTGTCCCTTAAAATCTTCACTGTCAGGCCTCTCTGCCCATTACTTCCATCACTCTTACTCCCTATCTCCTTCTCCTAATGGCCTTCTCTCTCTGTCTCTCCATTTCGGTCTGTCTCATTTTCTCCTCCTCTCTTTTTGTCGTGAACACTCTCATCCTCTCGAATTGACATTAGCAACACATGGCTGGAACCACTGGACTTTTTTTTTAGACACCCAGGTACCATAACACCACTGTTATAACATATTTCAGTGACTATGTTTCAATGTGAAGCAGATCTGAACTACATGTTGAATTATATTTATGGTAATAATGTTGAAACAGATGTCAGGACATTTGCCTTTTAATCAAATTTACCCTCATTTTAACTAAGACGTCTTACTGGGATACACACATGTACTGTATTTGGATTCAGCTAAGAGTTAAACAGAGCTTTACCCAAATACTATCCAACTACCAGAAAGAAATAAGGCACTACAGCTCGGATATCAGGGCCATCTCTTAAAACGATGCTCGTGCTATCTTTGTTCTTATCAACAAAAGCCTCGGGCACAATCTCAACACGCAGCTGGATCTTTGATACGCTGATTAACTGGATGTTACACTTTTAATACTTCGTTGTTCAGAGATAAGGAACTGTGTAAGGAGGCACCGATATGCAGGTTGGAGTTCTGAAACTAGCATAAAATCTAAATTTGAATCCTTTATCCTGATGAAATTATTGAAACTACTTTGGTTTAGCTTTCTACACTGTGTGCAGAATTATTAGGCAAATGAGTATTTGGCCCATATCATAATTTTTATGCATTTTTTCCAACTCCAAGCTATATAAACTTGAATGCTTATTGGAGTTAAGCATTTCAGGTGATGTGTTTTTGTGTAATGAGGGAGGGTGTGGCTTAAGGACATCAACACCCTATATCAAGGTGTGCATAATTATTAGGCAGCTTCTTCTCCTCAGGCAAAATGGGCAGAAAAAGAGATTTAACTGACTCCGAAAAGTCAAAAATTGTAAAGAGTCTTTCAGAGGGATGCAGCACTCTTGAAATTGCTAAGATATTGGGGCATGATCACAGAACTATCAAACGTTTTGTCGCAAATACTCAAAAGAGTTGCAAGAAACGTTTTGAGAAAAAAGGAGAGAATCAAACGTGAAGCTACCAGGAACCCATTATCCTCCAGTGCTGTCATATTCCAGAACTGCAACCTACCTGGAGTGCCCAGAAGTACAAGGTGTTCAGTGCTCAGAGAAATGGCCAAGGTAAGGAAGGCTGAAATCCGACCACCACTGAACAAGAAACATAAGTTGAAACGTCAAGACTGGGCGAGGAAATATCTGAAGACAGATTTTTCAAAGGTTTTATGGACTGATGAGATGAGAGTGACTCTTGACGGACCAGATGGATGGGCCCGTGGCTGGATCAGTAATGGGCACAGAGCTCCACTGCGACTCAGACGACAGCAAGGTGGAGGTGGGGTGATGGTATGGGCTGGCATTATTAAAGGTCCCATGGCATGAAAATTTCACTTTATGAGGTTTTTTAACATTAATATGAGTTCCCCCAGCCTGTCTATGGTCCCCCAGTGGCTAGAAATGGTGATAGGTGTAAACTGAGCCCTGGGTTTGAGCATAATATGAGCACTGCTCTGCCTTTGAGAAACTGAAAGCTCAGATGAGCCGTTTTGAAATCTGCTTGTTATGAGGTCATAACAAGCAAGGTTACCTCCCCTTTCTCTGCTTTGCCCGCCCAGAGAATTTGGCCAAACCCATGAGAGAGAGAGAAAGAGTTAGAGAGAGAGAGAGAGAGAGAGAGAGAGAGAGAGAGAGAGAGAGATCATGGCTTTCAAACGAGAAAAGTGGCAGTTGGTCAAGGCCACACCCCCACCCTCCACCTTGCCCCTCCCACTCTCCTCCTCAATAGCTTCAGACACAGAAATGGCACATCCTAAGGAAAGCTCATTGTGGGACTGGCTCTAGTGGCTGTAGTTCTGCACCAAAGCTGAATTTCGGGAAAGAGACTTCAGATACAGTATTAGGGGACCACTAAGGTCTATATAAATGCATCCAAAGAGCACCATGTCATGGGACCTTTAAAGATGAGCTAGTTGGACCTTTTCGGGTTGAAAATAGAGTCAAAATGAACTCCCAAACCTACTGCCAGTTTTTAGAAGGTACATTTGTCAAGCAGTGGTACAGGAAAAAGTCTGCATCTTTCAAGAAGACCATGATTTTTATGCAGGACAATGCTCCATCACATGCATCAAAGTACTCCACTGCGTGGCTAGCCAGTAAAGGCCTCAAAGATGACAGAATAATGACTTGGCCCCCTTCCTCACCTGATCTAAACCCTATTGAGAACTTGTGGGCCCTTCTTAAATGGAAGATTTACGCTGAAGGAAAACAGTACAGCTCTCTGAACAGTGTATGGGAGGCTGTGATGGCTGCTGCGGAAAAATTTGATCATCAACAGATCAAGAAACTGACAGACTCCATGAATGGAAGGCTTATAACTGTTATTGAAAAGAAGGGTGGCTATATTGGTCACTGATTTGTTTTTGTTTTTTTCAGAAATGTTTCAATTGAGTTGTTTGTTGAGCATTCTCAATTTAACAGATGAAAATAAACAAGTGAGATGGTAACATTTTCATTTTTAATTTAGCTGCATAATAATTCCGCACACATAGAGTTGCCTAATAATTCTGCACACAGGTTTTCTCATTAGAAAGCCAAAATCTCACTTTTACTTCCTTAAATATTCAGGATTGAGGTTTATTAACATTTTGATTGATTGACTGTGAGCGCTGTAGTTGTTCAATAATAAAATGAATCCTCAAAAATACAACTTGCCTAATGATTCTGTACACAGTGTACATTTGTAAGTAATAAAAGAGATAGAATGAGATATAATCGCTTCTGTTGACTGAGAAGGCCAAAACACAAACGTTTTGTGGACACAATGTTTTATAAAGCCCTTCAAATCAAGTTCTTCCAGTTCTCATTTATGCAACATTTTAGGATTTTATTTTTATTTTTTTAAATTTTTGGCAAAAATCTTTCCTTAATATACAATAAAATAATCATGTATTGTAGGACCCACATTATTCATATACTAGATTCTACAATGAAATCAGTAAAAGCAAAGTTTGTTGACAATGTTGAAGACATTTCCAGGGGAAAACAAACATCTAAGGGTTATTTAAAGCCATGGATGATCACTTATTGCCGCTTTCTCATCCTTCCTGTTGGCATTTCAAGTGGCTTTAAAGTGACACAAAGGGTTGGATGCTAGATTGAGGGGCTTTGAACGCGCTGTAACCCCGGCCGCACTCCCTGTCCAACACATCTCACACGTGGGAACACACACATACACAAGCACTGCGTTGCTCTCTGACCCTAGAGGTGTGGAGAGTCTCCCATGTCGGGCCCTCCTTAGCGGATTAGACGGGCCATGCATGTCCACCCCCGCAGGGCGGAAAATTGTCGCGTCCAATCCTCTCTGCATCCAATAACCCCTTTTTACATTCTCTCTCTCTCTCTCTCTCTCTCTCTCTCTCTGTCTGTATCTGTCACTGTCCTCCACAGGGAGCCTGCTGGATTGAGAGGAAATGTATCAGGGAGCGAGACAGACAGTGTGTGTGTGTGTGTGTGTGTGTGTGTGTGTGTGTGTGTGTGTGTGTGTGTGTGTGTGTGTGCGCGCGCGGGTGTGTGGAGTGCATTTGTCATGCTTATGCATCTGATAATCCACTTTAGGTGAGAGCATGTATTTAAAAACATGAATTTAAGGATGTTTTGCTAGTAAGCATGTTATGACATAAAGTTTGATTTGAAAATTGGATTTAAAAAAAAAAAAAAAAAAAAAAAAAAAAAAAAAGAGTAAAATGGCACTTTAGAAGAAGAGCAGGCTGCTTACACACGATAGCTCTTATTTTGTTTTTCGGCTAGGTTCAAGGCGAGGCAGAGACCGATATGTCAGAGATAGTCTATCTGTTGGGCATCCAGGGAAAAAATTATTCACACTTATTTTAGCAATGAAGACGTCCTAATTAAAATGACGGGCCAGGTACGTTGATAGTGTGAATGTTTACACTGAATGTCTCCAGAGAGCAGCAAACGGCCATCGTAGCTACTTAGCATTGCCTTAGAAAAAAGCACAAAACAAGTCTAAATCTGTTAACTCTAATTAATCACGTGACAATTGTGAGAAACCTGAAATGCTCCTCTCATGTTTAAGTTGTCGGTCAGCTGGGGTAGGCACTGCTAAAGGCAGGGCTCTGCAATGAATCAAATTTTAATTGCGATTACGATTTCCGCTCCTAATGATCACAAAAAACAGAGCAATCGAGAAAAACGATAATATTTTTTATTTATTATGGTGTTCTGAATGAAGATGTTCAAATGGGAAAAGAATCAAGGGGAATATCACAGATGATGGTTTTTTCACCTTGGATTTGTTTAACTTTCACTGTATTTTAAGTTCAATAAACATCTTTTCAAAAGTCAATGAGTAATTGTGTTAAATAATCGTGATTTTAGTATTGACCAAAATAATCATAATGATTTTTTCCATAAGAAAAGGGGGGGGACATGCAAACTCCACACAGAAAGGCCCCGGAACGACCTGGATTCGAACCTAGAATCTTCTTGCTGTGAGGCCACAGTGCTAACCATTGGGCCACCATTGGGCTGCACAGAAAGCATTTGCTCCCAGGCTCACCCCCTCTCTGTCAATGCCCAAAAAAAAACAGGTGCACAGGTGAGGCAAACAAATAGATTATCACTTCCGCTCAAACCGCGATGAAAACGCCCACCACCTAAAATATCAGTGCACAACATAATAACCAACAAACGAATGAGACCATTAACAACATACAATATGTGGCTCCTACACCACCAATTGAGAAACGCCGCATACGGCTCCCGACCTCTGACCTTTAGAGCGACAGAGGGAACATGTGTCGCTGCGCTGTTCCCTCCTTGAGAGGGAAGCTGTTTCCTTTGAATAAAACAAGTGGAAAAAGTGCAGTTTGCCATTTCTATCTGGATTCAGCTCACAGCCTGGGGAGAGGGAGACGGAGGGAGCAGGCGGACATGTTTGAGGTATTTCTAAGAAAACAGAAAATCCCTTCCAGCTCTGAGAGTGAGAGCAGATTTTCCGGCACAAAGTGGTATCTTTATCCCGATCATCAGAGAGATCCAACAGGAGATATGGTGAGCCTCGTCCCTTCTCTCCCCCTCCCTTCTTCTTCTCTACTCCCCCATAAAAGCTGTGCGTCATGTCTCATAAGCAGTTTTTTGTCACCTACAACTGGTAAACCAAAAAGGGCCTTGCACGGCGGACACTCTGTTGTCTCCGTGACAAGCTTCTGCAGGCTGTCCTCCAGCATCATCCTGACAACTTCTACATTCAAAATGCATGAATGCAGAGACACAGAGTGGTTCAGATGACGAAAAGAGAGGAGGGGAAAGGAAACAAGAAGAGAAAATGATGAGGAAAGAGGAGATGAAAGTATAACTGAGAGGAGAGGAAATAATAAGAAGAGAGGAGATGAGAGGAAACAGCAACAAGCAAAGAAGAGGGGTAATAAGACGAGAGAAGAGGATTTGAGGAAATTAAAGGAAAAGAAAGTAGAGGAGGGGAGGGTAGAAGAGAGGAAACAAGAAGAGGAGATGAGATATGGAGAAGAGAGGAGGTGGGAGGAAACAAGAAAAGAAGAGAGGTGATGAGAGGATAGAAGAGGACATAGAGGAGATAAGAGAAAAAGAAAGTAGAGGAGAAGAGAGGAAATCATTAGAGGAGAGGAAAGGAGACAAAACTGAATCAGAGAAAACAAGGATAAGAGTGAAAAAGAAGGCGAGGAGACAAGGACATAAAAGGAAATGAGTAGGTATGATGAAACAAGCAGACACGAGTACACAAGGAGGACAGAAAACAAGCAGAGGTAAAGAGAGGGGATGAAGGCAAGACAGGAGGACACAGGACAAGAAGAGAGTGGACAAGCAGAGGACAGGAGAGAGGAAGAGGAGAGGAAACAAGGAGATACAAACAGAGAGAGGAAAGAAGACAAGGCAATAAAAGGAGAGGGCAGGAAGCGGGGAGAGGAAAAGACAAGGGAAGAAAGGAGAAGAGTAAAAGTTTTTTTTTTTTTAAAAGAGCGATAAAAGAGGAAACACAAGCAAAGAGGGGAGGAGGAGGAGGAGGAGGAGAGGAGGAGAAAAGGGGGGAAGGGGAACCAAACAGGAGTGTAGTGGGGTGGAGGGCAGGGGAAGGAGAGATGAAGCGACAGAGGCGAGGGAGAGAGAAGATGACAGGAGATGAAATGAGGAATGATATTCTTTTAACCCCACACACGCACGCACACTCACACTCTCTCTCTCTGGCTTTAAGCTGCCCCGCTGGGATTTGGAGGCTCCGAGTTGCACTCTGTGTTGGTGGGAACGGAGTCGGCTGCTTGTCAAGCGAATCGCTTAGCGGTGTTTGAAGACTCCCAGAGTGGGACTGAGATGGAGTGTCGTGTTGAATCAGCCTTTTGCTCCCCGAGTTTGAATGCACCATTACAGCTAATTATTTACAATTTTCATCTATTAGAGAGTTAATCTGTCTATAGATTCTGCTGCCTCACACATTCTCTCTCTCTCTCTCACACACACGTCCTCTAACTGCTGCTCATCATCTCTTGTTATACCTCCCTTCCTCTTCATTCCTTCTGATTGTTGTTTCTCTCCACAGTCCGTCTGTATCTCTCGCCTTTATTGCTTCGCTCCTCCTGTCACACTCTCTGGATGAGTCACTGGTTGCAAAATATTCTTTCCTGGGGCTGGACAATAAACCCAAATAATCACACTAGCCACATTGTGAATCTCATATACTTTAATTTATTCTCGTGGGACCTTACAAATAAATAAAATAAACCACTTAAATGAATCACTTTTATCTGTTAGAACAAACTCTACCAACAGTAGGACATATCAGCTGTCTCTCAATAATGTTAATCCTGTGAGTAATGGAATAGTTTTGAACCAGGACCGGCAGTATTTGGATCAAGAAGCTGGTTAAAAATAAATGGTGTCAGATTAAGTAGTCTACAGCTACTGCTCTACTGTTACTTCAATGTGTCAGATACATACTGAATCGGATCGGTATTTATTCCAGAGGACTTTTTTTTATTTGCTCACTCTTGCTTTTATTTTATTTTTTTAAGTGAAATACTTTGTGACTTGTATTTTAAGTTTTTTGTCATGTATGTTGTTCGAAATAAAACTATTCATTCATATATTTGAACCAAGGATATTGGTTGTGTTGAAAGACACCGACAAGCCAGCTATTCTGTTGTTTGGGTATGAGGACTTATTACTGTATACTATCCTTGATGTGCTCTGGCTGCCAGTCACCTAAGGCTCATTATATACTTACATACAGTACCAAGACCCGCTGCGATACATCAACCAATGTGTCCCTGAGCAAGACACTTAACCCCTAGTTGCTCCAGAGGCGTGCGACCTCTGACATATGTAGCAACTGTAAGTCGCTTTGGATAAAAGCGTCAGCTAAATGACATGTAATGTAATGTAAAGACCAATGCAGAGGAACACAGCTAAAGTGTGAGCTGTTTGTTTACATGCCTGGGTCCAGTAGCTGTTTTTGGTACGGGCGAACCGGGCCAAAATCATTTTCATGACACATGGGGGGTGGCACGAGAAGCGGTTTTCGGTTATCATTTTGCTGTGTGGGGAATTGGCAAAACTAAAGTTGATCAAGTCGTACCTGAGGTCAACCATGTCCCAGGAGCGGATCACTGGCCTTGCCGTCATCAATATCTATCACTCAATAGGGGAGCAGATTTCATACGATAACATCATTGATGATTTTGCATCAAGGAAGGCCAGAAAGGTCAGGTTTTAGTTTTAGTTTGTGTTTTATGTTCTTAGTGCTATAGTGTAATAAGTACATTCTCATTAGTGTGTTTTCACATTTGTGTGATGGAGTTGTGCTATTTAGAATAGTTCTATTTATTCTATATTTTATTTGTATTCTTATTATTGTTGCTCTCTGCTCTTGTTACATTTTTTATATATCTGATTGTATATATTCTTGGCACATTTATTTATATATATATATATATATATATATATATATATATATATATATATATATATATATATATATATATATATATATATATGGGCGCTCAAAGGGGGTCTCGACCTGGGTGTAATTCAATGTACTACTGCCACTGCCTGGGTCATTGTTTACCATGCATGGCAGCTGGACTATTGCGATATCACGAGGATCACAGGAACCGCAGGATCCCGTTATCACACCAAAATCCATTTAGTCAGGCTCCGATCTAACGCATTTGTGTCTCAACTACCAGCTTGCCGCACCAATCAGGGTCAGGGGAGGAAGCAGTCCCGCTTTGCCAGACCTTCCTCCACCAAGGCGCTGCGGAGGGTCTGGTTAGTCTACACAACATTCCGGGATGGGAGAAAAGCCGCGGTGCCTCTGCAAAATAGCCTCGGAAAGGAACTTGTTTTGGTGGAACGTGTTGTTGTAGTCGCGCAACACAAAACTCAGATTGGACAGATAGTCTAGCTAGCTGTCCTGCAGAGATCTGAGAAAAGGTTAACCAAAGTCCTCATAAATTGACCAGAGTTTAGAATGCCAACACAAAGGAAGCCCAAGGCAACGGAAATCCAGCCTAAATGAGTGAAATCCGGCGGAACGCCCCTTCGGCAACGGAGCAATCCCGGAATTGGAACATCGAGGATATAAACTAGGGGAGGAGCTACTGGCAGCATGCCTTAGGTGTGTTTGGTAACAAAACAACAATGGCGGACGTGATAAACAGATGGTTCATCCAATCACCGGCCAGGTACAATTTAAAAGTGCCTGCCCTTTCCCAAACAGGTGATGGTTCTGCGTAACAAACCATGAGAAGTATCTGTCAAACACACACAAACATGTATGTTTTTATGAAAGCATATTAGAGGCTTACTGCCATCTCCAAGGAACTGGACTTTTACTCCTCCAACCCCTCATGCCTGAAATAACTCAACAATGCCAAAGTTTCCACCATATTCTGTTCGTCCTCCTGTCTTCACCCTCTGTTTCCCCCTCTATCCATATTTTCTCCATCTCTCTCTCCTTCATTGTGTCGCTCTACTTGTTTATTTCTCGTCTCTGTCATTTCCTCCTCGAGTCCTCAGATGGGACACAGGGTCACATCCTCGTCTCCACACACCTGCATATTAAGCACAGTGCATCACAAGTGTGTGTTTGTGAAAGAGCGAGATGAGAGAGAGATGTGAGTGTGTCGGCAGTTGTGTAGGAATTTCCATTTTAATCAGCAAGTCGGTGAGCGAACAATCCTATTACCGCAAGGGAGGACAGATGGGCCACTTCACAACCTCTCTCTCTCTCCGTCTCTCCCCTCCATCCATCCCCCTCTGTCTCTCTCTCTGAGACGACAAATTAATCATCTCTCTAATGCCTCATGAAAGCCGGACTTTTTATTTTCTTCTTTTTTTGCCTCTTCTTAATTCGGGAGTAGGAGTATATCTTTCGTTCACACACTCCTGCAGAAACACACAAAGTCACACACTTTCTCTGTCCTGTCCACTTCTCCTTTCACCATTAGTGTTGGAAAGATGAATGGGGTTTCAAGCTGCCAGGGATGTGTAGTTGCATCCACAGGGGAGTATGTACACACAAATATATACTTGCTCGCACACACACACACACACACACACACACGCACGCACGCACGCACGCACGCACGCACGCACGCACGCACGCACGCACGCACCTATACACGCATGTGCATAGCCATCATCATCCCTGAAAATATATATTTTATTCCCTCCAAATTCAGTATTGACGGATTGTAGAGAAGGAGGAGTAGAGATATCGATCATGGACAAAAGAGGAGAGCAGAGAAACACACTGATCATTAAGAAGGCTGAGAAGAAAAGGCTGTATACTGAGGAAATGGCCTAATAAGAAAGAATGTGGTTGCCAGGTACCCCAACTACAGCACGGCTCCAGTGAGCCGCCGCCTACATCCAGACATTTCGTCAGGGGTTTAAAAAGGTCTGGTTACGCTTCAGAAAAAGCGCCCGTGAGATCGTCTTATAACGTCTCAAAGCCTCCTTTCCAACAGCAGAATCATGGGTCATCGAATACGTTTGGGACTTTCTGAAAGGTGTTAGGAGGTGGGCAAGGATGGAACTTCTCTTTCAAGCTCTCTTTTTTTCTACTTCCGTCACTTTTTGTGTGTGTGACTGAGCTCAACACTGTTATCCCCATTTGCATGATTCATCACGGCGAGACCACACACAAATGCAAAAGAGCATCAGGCTTCTTTGGTAAAAAAAGAGAGATTGTCCATCCATCCATTAACCCCAGTACTTCCCGTCCCTTATTTTTCTTCTCCAATTTAAACACAACAAGAGGATAAAACCACGTTTCCTCTCTATGTGAGTGTCACATCTGTAAAAAGAAGTGCTAGCTTGTCTTCTGCACAGATAGTTTAAGGTTTGTGAAGTTGCACACACACACACCTTCACCTTTAACCAGCTGAGGCTCATACCGGGAGTGATGCCCTCATCTACTCCTCCTACAGAGAAGGTAGTGTTCATCTATAGCGAAAATTGATGCTGGCACAGGCGCGCACACACACACACACACACACACACACACACACACACACACACACACACACACACACACACACACACACACACACACACACACACACACACACACACAGACACACAGGTTATTCACTGGCTGAGTGTTCAGGACATAATGGGCGCGCCTGCTTGGTCAGCTGAACCTGAAACTGGCACTAAACTACATGATGGACAGAGTCAGGGGGAGAGAGGAGAAGGAAGGAGGGAGAAGAAAGAAGAGAGACAAGGGGAAAGAAATTGAGAGAGAAAGTGTGTGGAAAAAAAAGGAGGGATGTACAAAGCTGGATGAACCGTAGGCCAAATAAAAGGATGCTCCAGATAAAGGTAAAAAAAAGGAGAAGAAAGACAGGAAGAGAAAGAGAGTGAATATGATAACGGGATGTGCTAAAAAAGAACTAGTTTATATGACACGTCCGACTACGTCGGAAGGCAAATGTGTATTTTACCGTTTTCACAACGGCCACACTCGAGGGTCGGGTGAAAAGCTGGCCACTATAAAGTGGGGGGAGACGTGGTATTTAAACATGGGGGAGATCAACGTGTCATCATGACTTTGCGTAAACATCCACGCCACTTTCCTAAAGCCAAATGGCGTGTTGTCTGTACGCATTTTGAGCTTTCCACATGTATGTATATACAGCGGATGTAAACATGGTGTCGCCACGTGGCGTCTTATCGCGAGAACGTGCCGTACTATCGCGAGAACAACGTCACACGCATGTAAAAAAAAAAGGTTGGGTTTAGGAAAAGAACGTTGGGAACAGCTTCAGTAGCACAAAAAAACGACAAAAACACGATGGTGACCAGCTGTGTGCTTGGTCATCAGCTGTGTGCTCGGTCATCAGCTGTGTGCTCGGCCATCAGCTGTGTGCTCGGTCATCAGCTGTGTGCTCGGCCATCAGCTGTGTGCTTGGTCATCAGCTGTGTGCTTGGTCATCAGCTGTGTGCTCGGCCATCAGCTGTGTGCTCGGTCATCAGCTGTGTGCTCGGTCATCAGCTGTGTGCTTGGCCATCAGCTGTGTGCTTGGTCATCAGCTGTGTGCTTGGTCATCAGCTGTGTGCTTGGTCATCAGCTGTGTGCTTGGCCATCAGCTGTGTGCTTGGTCATCAGCTGTGTGCTTGGTCATCAGCTGTGTGCTTGGTCATCAGCTGTGTGCTTGGTCATCAGCTGTGTGCTTGCTCATCAGCTGTGTGCTTGGTCATCAGCTGTGTGCTTGGTCATCAGCTGTGTGCTTGCTCATCAGCTGTGTGCTTGGCCATCAGCTGTGTGCTCGGCCATCAGCTGTGTGCTTGGCCATCAAGTGGTATTTCAGACTGGATGTGCTGCGATGATAGCTCAGTTCACAACGACAAAACACACACATCACTTTGGTCTTGTCAGTGGAACCATTTGGCAACTTTTTTAAAGTAAACTTTCCATTCAGAATCTTATTGGCATCCATTGCGGCGTCTCGCACTCGCCATCCACTCAAAACCTAACGTTAGCCTGCTACTCTTTGGCCGGCTCGCGAGCCCAAACAAGAGTGGTTCCGGTCTAGCTAGATCCGGTGTGGTGTTGTAGTTTTTGTAACATTACTAGTAGTTGTAACAGCATTTGAAAAAAAACTACGAAGTTTGCTGGGCCAAAAAGAACGTTAATCTTGCGCTAAAAAAATTGACGCCGTTAAAATGGGTTTGCGTTAACGCCGTTAATAACGCACTAATATTAGCTAATTGTTATGCTATCCATCACAGAGACAAGAGCAAAGTGATGTAAACCTACAGTACCTCTGACAAGCTCAAATATTTGAGATGCACCTGGTGTTTATTATTTTACCCTTGAAGAAGTGGAGGGAGAGGTGAGACAGCAATAAAAAAAGAAAAAAAAATGTTAACGGTTCACGAGTAGTCCAGAACATCTGAAACATTGTGATAGCAACCCTTCTGTGGACCATGTCAGTTCAAGACAGAAAATAAAACGGGGTTTTATGAAGTTTGGTCAAAGATCGAATGAAACATCTGTTCTCTCTGTGTGGAATATGAAGCAGATATGTGCGGTGTAACATGGTGAAAAGGGCAAACTGTTCTTTATAGCTAAGCAGAAAAATGTCTGACTGATAAAAGCTGATGAAAAAGAAAAAAAAAAATAACTAGGGCCGAAAAGTAAAAAAGATAACCCTGCAGAATCTCTAACATTTAAGACTGAGACCCAGTCATGAAATGTTAACTCTCATATTTGTATTGCTCCGTTGTCTCCCAATCTTTACTGCTGGCGAGGAAGAAGACGGAGGTCAAAGTAAAACAGGTGCTTAGCTTGTCTGACAGACTCGAGTGCTCTCTAGGCTTAGCAGTGAGGAAGGGATAGAAATGTAGCTTTTTACATCGGACTTCAAATACATATCTGACCAGGAGAGAGATACTTTCTCAATGTAGAATTGGGCGACATCATGTCTGCACATGTGTAATGCTGAGTGTCCACGTAGCATTTCTTTTTTATAGTGGGACTATAATAATAATAATAATGTTATTTATATAGCGCCTTTCAAGAAACCCAAGGACACTTTACAGAATTAGAGGTTATAGGCTGTGGTAAACAGGTTGTGTTTCAGGAGTTTTTTAAATATGTCCAGAGATGTAACGTTTTGGATATCTGCAGGGAGAGTGTTTCAGAAGGATGGGGCTACAACACTAAAGTCTTGCATTGCATAGCCAGACCTTCCTCCACAGCACTGCGGAGGAGTGTCTGGCTAGTCATCAAGGAATGGGAGAAAAACGTGCTGTACTTTATTGGCATTTCTTTCAACCAATCACAATCGTCTTGGGGCGCCGCTAAGCGCCGGACACAATGACCGTGCCTCTGCAAAATAGTCTCGGGAAGGAACTTGTTTTGGTGGAAGGTGTGTACGTTCAAAAGTTGTTTTAATCGTGTGAGAGAAAACTCAGACTGGACAGTCTGGATTTACCCTGCAGAGATCTGAGGAGCAGTTAACCCAAACCGGTCTCACGGCAGTTCGTGTAAATGTCCACGTTATTCTTAATCTATTGATACGTGTTCACGGAGACGTTTTTCTCGTTTTTTACGTGTAAATGTCACATTATTTTCTCGGGGAAAGGACGCCGGGAGGCAGCCGAAAAGGACGCTCCATAAGCCGGGAGGCGCCCACGAGGCGGCCCGCTGGGGACCCGCCGGGAGTCGGCCGAAAAGGACGCTCCATAAGCCGGGAGGCGCCCGCGAGGCGGCCCGCGAGGCGGCCCGCGAGGCGGCCCGCGAGACGGCCCGCGAGACGGCCCGCTGGGGACGCCCCACAATAACGGGATGGCGGAGGTTGGGTTTAGGAAAAAACTTACGGGGAAAGGGCGTCTTAAACGCCGGGGAAAGGGCGTCTTAAACGCCGGGGAAAGGGCGCCTTAAACGCCGGGGAAAGGGCGTTTTAAACGCCGGGGAAAGGGCGCCTTAAACGCCGGGAGACGCGCCACAGTAACACGCGGGACAAAACGCCCCAATAACGGGATGGCGGAAGTTGGGTTTAGGAAAAACTTACGGGGAAAGGGCGCCTTAAACGGCGGGGAAAGGGCGCCGTAAACGCCGGGATACGCGCCACAGTAACACGCTGGACAAAAAGCCACACGCAGGGACGCCATCCCCGGGAAACAAAGCGGGGACGCGATCCCCGCTCGCCCGGGTGAAAGTCCTGTGTTGTTTGACCCATCCACCACCCTGACCAACCTTCCTACGCAGATTTTCGGCTTTATATATTACTCCCTACAATTTCGTGCTGTGGCCATAAAATATGCTTCCCATTGAAATACATTACTTTACATTTTCGTGTTGTCCACCACGTAAAAACAGACAAAAACGTCTCCGTGAACACGTATCAATAGATTCAAATAACGTCACATTTACACAAACTTCCATGAGACCGGGCTGGTTAACCATAGTCCACATAAACTCACCGGAGTTTAGAACGCCAACAGTTTATTAAAAAGATAGGCAATCGCCATCTTGGGAAAACGAACAGTCGAACGACGAACGCCCTGCCTGAGCTATGTTACTAGTTGCACGGCGTTCGTGGTTCGACTGATCGTGACTGTTTTCCCAAGATGTCGATTGCCTGTATACCCGAAGGTACTGTCTTTTTAATCTGTCTTTTTAATAAACTGTTTGTACACTTACAAAGTTCTCAATGATTCGGTTTACATGTATGGACCCTCATTATGCTACCGTGGAGGTGTGGTGCTATTTTGAGCCTTGGTAGTGGTATAGAAATAGCGATTTATTTTTACTCTACCAGTACCCTGAATGCCTAGCGTTAAGCTAATCAGTGGTTCTCGCTAGCTTGTTTCAAGGTACATACACATTCGATTAGCATGAAAACATATCCCAGAGAAAGGTCGACTCGGTACACGTGTTATTAACCCCTAGGTTAATTTTGCGCCGGAATTGTCCTTTAATGTCAACATTAATATATTTTTAAATTGCACCAGGTTAGAGGGTTTCTTGTACAATTTACAGCATTAGTTCTCTGCAAATCGCTTCCATATCAAGCTAAATTGGTATTGTAATTGAAAATATCCCTAATCAAATTGATATGTAATCAAATCGGGACCTTGTGAATCAGAATCAAATTGATTCAGGAAATCAGTGGCAAAACCCAGCCCTCGTGGCTGACTTAACTCTTACATACTTTAATTGATGTTAAAAGGGAGTGAAACTACTGGGACTGGACTTGTATGTATTTATATAAAACGCGATCAGGTAACAATATGTATGATGGATATCTGATGGCTTTTTCGTTTTAAAAATCTAAATCCTAGTTAATTTTTTTCAACTGGACCAATCCTAAATTCACTGAGCTCTCAGACCATTATAACAAATGACACATTTAGAAAAGGAATGGCAGAAGTAAATTTATCTTTCCATATCTTTCCATTTCATGTTGTCCTGCTAGCAACAACAAATTCAGTCTCTGAATTGGGAGACCAAAGCTGTGTTCGAGATCGTTCCCCATCACGGAAATAGTGCACTATATAGTGTGTTCGCTTTTTTTTTGTAGTGCTGTCCGAATTCTCCACAGGTAATTTCATTCACTATATAGTCCACTATAAAATACCCACAATGCACAGCTAATTTGAGTGTACATACAATGTACCTGCATATGCATTTTACTCCTGTATACCACAATGCAACGCTGCCGTTTTTTTCCCAAAGGAGAAGAAGAAGCAGAAGCACCGGCGAAAACTAAAAAGGAAAAATGGAGCGGGCTTTCGTTTCTAAACAGTGGAAATGTAACATACAACATATATGCAACATATATACAACCTTTTAATCTTCTCCTGAGTGCTCGGTTTGTTTCAGGGACGTATTAGAAGTATTTTTGTGTCGGTTCTTTTACACGACGCCTCCGTCACACAAATAACCGGCGCATCTACTGACGCAACGATGTTTTCAGTGTATAGAGTCTGTGTTTGGTAGTGCTTGGTTGTTCCCTATATAGTTCACTATTTAATAAACACTATATAGGGAATAGGGAGTGAGTGAATGAGGGAACAGGAGCTGGTTATTGTGGTGCTTTTCCACTTCTATAAGTTAACCCCAAATATGGGGCTTTTCTTTGACTGAGCATTTTGTCCTCATCCTGAATTACGTTATTTGATAACATTAAAAAATGATAAATATCCTGGTTAAAAATACATTTTCTGTTCATTCACTCCTTTTTTTTTCTCAGTAAAAATGAACTATACCTCGGAGAGACAGAGGTTGCAGAGACAGAGAAAGAAAAAGATAAACAGAAAGGCCCTCGGTATGTTTGCTCAGCTGAAGCTGCTCCAAGTGCTTCTCCTCCGTCACTGAAACAATGTGAGGCACGGACACTTTTTCTCTAATATACCCGATGATGAAAAGAAAGAGAGGAGAAAAAAAAAGCCTTTTTTGTTAAAGCGCAAACAGAACATGAAAAGGGGTGGGTTTGTTTTATCCTCGTCAGTGTGGACAGGGGTGTGAGTTATTGAGTTAATAACGTGTGAGAGTCTGCCGCCATGCCTTTTAGTCGTGAGATACACAGAAAGAGCCACAGGTGACTGCAAAGCCAATATGTACATGCAATTGTCCATGATGAATGCAAAAGAGTGTGTGTTTTTGTTTGTTTGCGCCTTATCTCACTTTCTTTCTCTGCCTCTACCCCATCTTTTGTGTTATCTGATAGGCCCTGCCGTGTTGTGTGTGTGTGTACTGTGGGTAAATCAGTATTTAGCTGTGATACTTCTACAGCACATATATTACTCCCAGGTATCATAAATATTCTTTATCAGCTTCTTTCCCCTTCATTCCCCCTCCGTCCATCCACCTATTCCTCTCCACCCACCAACCCTCCTTTCTGAGGCATATTAAATCCCCGCAATTGAAGAATAAATACACCACATTAAAACACAAGGTATGAAATTGATTCATTCTTTGCTTTAAATAGCCTTATGAAAACAGGAGGCCGCCGTTAATCAGCGCCAAGGTGGGAACTGCCTTTCGCAGGCGGAGGCGTGCAGATGCTAGTTGCTGCAGGCTCATCAGCTTTACGACGTAACGGCAGTACTTTATAGAGGCAGTGGAAACATCGATTTATGCTGATGACTCTGCCTCTGTTCTGTAATGCAGCCATGGTAAAGTCGTGATCAAGTTAGGGAGTGGATAGAGGTGGCCTTTAGCTGCAAAACATGGCCATATACTGTGATACTTTTACTGCTATTTAATAGTGCTGTCAAACGATTAAAATATTTAATCGCAATTAATCGCATTAATGTCATAGTCAACTCGCAATTCATCGTACATTTTTATCTATTCTAAATGTCCCTTGATTTCTTTTTGTCCCATTATTTTTTCTCATTTTAATGCTCTTATCAACATGGAAAAGTGGATCTGCTTGCTTTGTGCTTTTGTCGCCTGCTTTGACAAGGGGGCGGAGAATTCACATCAGCTGTGTGCTTGGCCATCAGCTGTGTGTTTGGCCATCAGCTGTGTGTTTGGCCATCAGCTGTGTGTTTGGCCATCAGCTGTGTGTTTGGTCATCAAGTGGTATTTCAGACTGGACGTGCTGCGATGATAGATCAGTTCACAACGACAAAACACACACATCACTTTGGTCTTGTCAATGGAACCATTTGGCAACTTTTTTTAAAGCAAACTTTCCATTCAGAATCTTATTGGCAAGCAATGTAAAAAAAATATGTTGTTAAATAGGCTAAGGAGAGTATTTTAATCAATACACAGTGGGTCAAGTGAAATTATAAAAAAAAAGTGAAATGTGCTGGAGGAGGTGAGAACGCAAGTGTCCAGACAGTGAACGGACTTTACCCTGACAGCTCCCTACAAAGTCTGTGTAATGTCCTGTTTAGCCCATGAGTAAATAGAGCAGTCCATTGTCTGGAGAATTCACATCGAGTGAGTGGGTGTGGGTTGATGATGTTCCTACCAACTGGAAGAAAACAAACATTGTTTCCATTCATTTACAGAAAGACGGCAACGGAAATGGAGAAAGAACCAGAATCAGGAACTTCTGTCGATAAGGGCTTACTGACAAAAATCTTTTAAACTGACCTTTGTCGATCTGAAATGAAGACAGATTCAGCAACTGCACGGCCTATTTCTCTCTTAAAATGTTTCGGTGAACTATTTCAGTAAAATATGAGATCGTATTCCGAACGAGCCGCCATTATGGTCGGGGAGAAGCCAGACCCAAGTGATGCGTTCGTCCAATCAGCTGTCATGTTTTGGGCAACAACACAGATTAGCGCCTCCTGCTGTTATGGAGACGTATTACGTCTTGAGCAATCGCAGAAGGTACGCTGAAGTCGGAGTCGCTTCGGTGTGTTCCGTGGCACTTTTTTGACCAAATCGGGGAGACCGATCAGTCTGACTGCCTTTTCTGCTGACAGTCGGCCGTCGGGTTGATGCGTCAGAGCCTTAATATGTTTATGACCAAATCAGCTTCATGTCCTGCTTCCTGCGTGCTCTAGAATGGGTCTGACATGGCCAATCTCCTTTTGTGTGCTACATGTGTGAAATCAACTTTAGACAATGCCCGGAGCTGATTCTCTGGAGTTCATATGAGAAAACGGTTACAGTCAGTTCCTGATAAGTGTCTTTATGCCACTCAGTCATCCCCAAATTTTGGGTCATTTCACCCATCTAATACAGAAAAGTAATGCACACCAAGGGCTGTCGTGAGGTGCTGATCACTGGACTAGACTTGAAACTAGACTTGAAACTAAGAAAAAAGTGTTGCACACTCGGGCTCCATATGCACCTCATCTAAATAGAGAAAGGCGAATGGAGACATTTTTTTCTTACTTTGATTTCACCCATCTACCTTTTAGCTGTATCGTCATATCATTTTGGTTTTAGATTTCCAATTCAGGTTCAAATTCAGAGAAAAAACTGGAAGAGAGCTGTATATCAGAAAACACTAAGTGAGAAGTGCTTGTAAATGAAAATAAATTAAATCATCCACACACACCTCCACTGCAACTACACAATCCTTTGTCTAAGATTTCAGTCAAACAGATTTTGGTGATCAAAGCAGGTTTTGAGACTTCTGCCTCCAATCCAAAAACTTGCAGGTGAATGGAATTATATTATTAGAAATAAAACCACAACAATCTGAATTACATGAAAAGCACAATATGAAAGCACTCCTGTATGTTCTTATCTCTTATTTGGGTGAACCAACTCTTTAAAATGGTTTGGGAGCAGCATGCAAGCAAAACAAGGACCAAGTTCCTTGAAAGTTAGATATTGTAAAAATGGCATATGGTTTCTGTTTTGCTGTAAGTTTAGAGTGTGAGTTTTCATCCTTTGGAAATAGAGCAGATCATTCACAAGAATCAGGATGAAACTGCACAGGCCAACAGATTTCCTTCCAGTTGTGACATGTCGTTTTTGTCATTAACCTACCCCAGACACCTCGCCATGTGGAAACTTTCATCTCCCAACACTGACAGAAGACAAAAAAATGTCTTCAGAGGAAGAAAAAAGAAACCCATTCTATCCAGTGAAACACAGAGACAGTATTATTATAAAAGATTAACCGAGCCCAGACACCTCACCATGAGAAACTTTTCTTCAAATAGAAATGATAGAAGGCTCTTGTTCTAAGAGTACCTATAATTGCAAGTCTTCAGAGGATGGAAAAGACGTCTTTGACGGAAAACCACCTGGAGAGCATTTTAAGTTTATCTTTCATGTGTCCTGGGTAATCGAAGCACGCCACACGTCCACGTGAATTTACACATAGTACTGTAATGGATCCTTAAAATGTTTCTTCTTACAGACGGAGACTAAGAAACTCAAGAGGGAAGCTCAGGGGATGGTGTCGTCTTCTACTCTGCAAGAAGATTAAGTAGTTCCCATATGGCGATGCAGTGAGGAAATGATGTTTATGTAACACTAATTTTGTCTCCGAATTACGTTCTAGTCAGAAATGCAGTTGCTGCCCTGATTATGTTCACAAACGTTTTTTCGTGTGAAGGAATGTTCTAAGTTGTAGGAAAGTGGTCTGGGTCAAGGCATTCTCATGAACGAGCTTGTATGATATCGTACGAAAACGTATGCACAACAATAGGTATGTTATCCTACGAAATTAGGCGACCGGTGGTTGGTGGTCACGTGACGGTTCAGTTTAGTGGTCTTTACAGTTGAGTGTAGCCCACACAAGATGACCAACATTAAGTTAAGTTAGTTTCACACACCGGTCCCTTTAAGTAGTACTCCGGGGACACCAACACACGTTTCCTGGGTGAAAGTCTCGTGTTTTCCCCGGGACGCCAACTCTGATCCCCTGTTCGAAAGCTCCGTGTTTTACGAGCCACCGACCCAACAAGCCTTGCAATGGCGTTAAAATGGCACACCACACGACGATGCATATCGCTAAGTAAAATGAAGGTGCATCTGAAAACCACTCAACCATTTTCTACAATTACAATGATGTTGAAAGAAAAGCATGTGATGGATGATGGAATAAATGTGTAATTTTGAAATAAATAGCATTTTCGATGCATCAATCCTCCATGAAATCACACCACTCTCCTTTCCAATCAATTATATCTTCATTTTTCACACACCTTCCCCTCCCTCCTATGCAGACCAAATCACTGTGAGTGTGTGTGCGCGTGTGTGTGGAAACAACAGGTGTTGTGTTCCTTGCTTGCTGTCTAAACATGGCATGAAATGGGCTGATGATGACTCTATTTGTTTAACCGTACTCTGTTGCTCTGCGTAAGCGGGACAGCATACAATAGCGGGGCGGCACAGAAATGTTCCCTTTCCCTCACTCATTACACGGTTATGCTAAGCTGCATGCTTGACTACGAACCAGATGTTGTGTAATTAACCTCAGTGTGAAGATAGCGTTCTGCCCGATTGTCTCTCACCTTCAAGAATGAAATGGAAACCAGACTGAGGCAGAGATAAGGGGAGGTACTCCTGAGGTTTTCCGCCGGGGCACATGAACCGAACGAAACGGAGCCGAGTCCGACCTGGTCAAAACAGAGCTGGAACTAATTAGGCATCGTGTGCAGATAGCCTTCCGTGCCATTGTCTCTATAACCTTCAGCTCAAACCGCGTGAGGAGACAAAACCTCAAAGAGGGAGGGGAGATATGCGGAGGAGGACTTTGTCTTAGCAGGTAACAGGGTCATTTTAGAACATCCCAATATGTTTTACTGAATATCTCAAAACTGATAATGTCACTGAATTAAAAAGACTACTGAAGGATTCAGAAGAAATTTATTCTCCAGAGAAACAGGTATGCAAATAAAATGATTAAAAAGGTAGAGAGGTATTGTTCGTTCATTCAACTCTGCTAAGGTTGTTTTAGAAATGTTTAAAGTTGTAACCACATATCTGTACGAAACACATGTTTCAGCTGCAATGCAACATCGACCGATCGGTGGGATTACTGTGGACAAAGTACACACGGCAATACACCGGTAAGAGCACACGTTTGCATGCAGTTTGATAAATGGGGGTGAATGTTCTCCCGGCTTTCAATCTGACGGCTTCAGGGATGGTGACAGAGATGGCTCAGGGGGTAATAGTTCACTTCCAATGATGCATCTATCAGGATTATTAATATGTTGAAATGAGTTACATCAAAGCAAGGCCAGACAAATTAGTGCGTTCCATTTAGTTGTTTCCTGGACCTTGTGTAATGAGATTACAGTAACATTAAACAACTTGTAACTGTACAATGTTACAATGTACACTACATTACCTAAGCATAACCTCATTCTCAATTTCAGCTAGCTCACAGACAGTGCTCAGCATAAGTGAATACACCCATGCTAGGGTTGACAAAAAAAAAAAAAAAAAAAAAATCATCTTTAGAAATTGATCTTAATGCCTTAATTAAAAAAAAAAAAAAAGTAACAAATCCAACCTTTAAGGGCACGAATTTTCTTTATGAATGAATAATGTATCGTAAATAAATAAATGTCCTTCCTTAAAATACAGTGGGCATAAGTAAAGTCCATCTTCCACTGGAGTGTAAACCTGCCAATGATGCTTATGATAATGTTCCTAAACTTTACTGTGCACATAGAGATCTTTGTCTTTTGTTTTAATTATCCTTCACATAAAGTTCTGCATTGTAGCTATTGTTTATGAGAGAATAGGTTCTTAATTTTGGTTAACACAATATATCAACAGACTAGTTTTCTCTTTACAGTTTTGAACCATTTTGCATAGTTAGCCTCCTGCTCTGGGTAAGGGCAGACACACTCATGACCGAAAATACAATGAGCCAATTTTTTTAGCGGACAGAACTTCAACTCATTACTCGTAAGATAAAAGGCTGTTATCTTAAGCTTCTCTCCATCATCTTCAACTCCCATCCTCCTCCATCCACAAGACCGACAGCAGTGGTGGAATTTCAATAAGTACATTTACTCAAGTACTGTATCCAAGTACAATTTTGATATACTTGTACTTTGGGTGTTTTCATTTCATACTACTTTATCCTTCACTTCAGAGGGAAATATTGTACTTTTTGCTCCACTATATTTTTTTCTGGCATCTATATTTACTAGTTACTTTTACATAATTATAGGATATGATGCAGTACTATACTAATAATCTACCCAGTAGTATAGAAAGCATTTAAAAGTGGCTCCAGATAGACAAACTAAAACATTAAAATGATCTTACATGTATTATTTAGTGACAAAAAGAGAATATTATAATATTCTATAATAATATAGCACTTTTAAAGGAGCCATTCTACATAACGAGATACTTTAAATACATTTAGCTGGTAATACTTCTGTGCTTTTACTTACTTTTCAATGTAGGGCTTTTACTTGAAATGGAGTATTTCCTAGACCACTGTACTTGTACTTTTATTAGGTAAAGGATCTAAGTACTTCTTTCACCACTGCCCGACAGTGACCCAGCGAACCTAAACAATAAACCTCCTGAACCATACCGAAAACTATTTCCTATTATTGGGGCGTCCATTCCCCAGAGAGTTACCACTGCAAAAAGCATCTGATTTGGTCAGCTCAGCTCGAGGTTTGTTTGTGCGTATGCTTAACACTTTTTCTACAACGCTCAGCTGTAGCGACTTGTCTGTATCCTCTGCAGCCCCCTGTGTTTGGGAGTCTCTAGTCAGGAGACAATGGTACAGTAATAGCCGCTGCTATTCTTTCTGAATTGACAGGAGTCAATGTTGACTTGGCCGTGCACTGCACTGTGGGATGGCTCTGGGCACTCCAAGCGAAGCAGATGATGTCAAATCGTCTTTATGTGCCTCTGCCATTTTGATGAATCACAACAACATTCAACATTCACCTCTCAGTGGATTGCAGTGCACTTTGCCAAAAAAATAAGACAAGATTCTGTCTGTTTTCGGTCTTTTTATCTAGCCCCTTGTACTGTACCTTCTGAGAATGGGCGGTGAGCGGCGAGGAGCAAATTTGCCACTTAACATCCATTGTCTGCCTACACACCTATTTCGCCTGATTATAAAGTAATCTCTGATTTCTTGATTGATCTCTCTATGACTTTCACAATTTATCTTGTGAGTTTGTGTGCAGTGTTGGGAGTAACAGTAATGTATTCTGTTTTGCTGTAACGCAGTAATATAACGCATTACTAATGAAATTTCAGTAATATACCTGTTGCAGATTCAGTAACGTGACTTCCAACGCATTTTAACCCGACATTTAGTGGTGTTTTTTTTGTTTTTGTTTGAAGAATTCACCAAAACCGCATTTCGGCACAGAAAAAAAAGTCTGTGAGTGTGAATTCCTGTTGCTGGAATTCGGTGGTTGAAATGACTGCAGATACATTTGCGAGACGGACATTATTTTCAGGAGTTATTTCGCTGCGTTGAAGCGAGGTGTCCTGTTACAGTTCCTGTGGTCAGAGCCAGAACCAGAGACGGTATACAGACATCTCAGGGATTAAAGTGAAAAAAAATCTTTTGACTCAACTTTTTTTCAGGCCAAGTCCTAAGCTGTTCACACCTATACAGATAGTACCCCTTTTGCGATCGCGCCCTGTTGGTTTTTAATGAACAATAAGATGCTAACAGCAAAGTAAAGGGAGTATTGTGATTGTTCTCTTTTCCTGATGAATAAAACTGTATTTCAGTACCATCCCACGACTAACCATTGCTGTTCTTTTCTTTTGTACTTCAGGCCAAAAGTGTTTAAAGGGAGAATTTGTTTTGTTATTGTTAATACGCAATTCAACACCAATTCAAATCTATAAAAACTACTTCGCTAGACTTCACTGTTTTTATTCAAGGGCTACTAACAATGAAACATATATAACTTTTCAGTGAAAGTTTTTTTAATTATTTAAATTCAAACTAAAAAATGTTTTTACAATAACAATAAATAAACACTGTTTTATCTATCTCAGACATGTCTGTGCCTTCCGTTAGCAACAATGCATCCATGACGGCTAGTGGCCTTGCCAAACTAATTACTCTCAAATGACAGTAATTAGTAATCTATAATCTATTACATTTTGAATAGTAACTTGCCCAACACTGTTTGTGTGTGTCTTCTTTGGTTGTGTTCATGTCTGTGTGGTGCCAATGTTTGTGTCTTTTTGCTGACCTGTAACAGCTCCTCCTGGTCACCGTTGACATCCAGCGCTACAGCGACCGAAGCAAAGGGACGACTGGCCATCTGCTGTCGCTCTCTCATCAGCTGCTATAGAGTGAGACAGAACCACAACAAAAAAAGGATTCTTATAGGGAAATATTTGACAGAGTACCCTGTTTTAACTCAAAACTATTTTTTTATTAATGTACAGTTGACCACTCAGCAGCTCTAATGGCACCAACTGTAACTTAAATGTCTTGCTCAACGGCATCTTAACGGTAGTTACTGAACAATTTCTCCCTTACACCCATCTGCACTGCAGATTTTACCCAGCAACCAAATGGTACATATGTCTGCTTTTCTAACTTATAACCACATGTGATTAAGGAGGGAAGGAGGCTTAAAGGGTAACTACCGTATTTTTCAAACTGGACCATATTTTCCTATGTTTTTGTGTTAAAGTGACTGATGGGAACAGCAATCTTTGACATCGGTCCAGTATTGAGAGAGATCCCTGCAGTCGGCAGCGGCGAAACGAGCTACAATGTAATGTATAGGACAATTGTGCAGCTTGTATTTATGTTCACAACAGTGCTCGTTTTGCCGCTGAAATGCTCAGATTAATATTCTAAGTGTCTGACAACATTATGGAAAGGATTTCTAAGGAGGTCGACCTTTCTGGTAAAGAGTAAGATCCTTTTTTTAAACATAAAAACATCCGTGAAATTGTGTTCACTAAACCCACCAGACACAGCATCGTAAAATACACTTCATTCAAAGTCGACAGAAACAAAATAAAACAGCAAAAAAGCTGTTTTGGGTCGTCTTTCCGCTTTTCCAACTATCACAACTCTAGTTTTGGTTGAACGGCGTACATTTTTTTGTCGCAAGATTAACGTTCTTTTTGGCCTAGCAAACTTTGTAGTTTTTTTTCAAATGCTGTTACAACTACTAGTAACGTTAGAAAAACTACAACACCACACCGGATCTAGCTAGACCGGAAACTAAACAACAGGCACGCCGCACACGCATGTTTGGGCTTGTGAGTCGGCCAAAGAGTAGCAGGCTAACGTTAGGTTTTGAGTGGATGGCGAGCTTGAGACGCCACAATAGATGCCAATAAGATTCTGAACGGAAAGTTTACTTTTAAAAAGTTGCCAAATGGTTCCACTGACAAGACCAAAGTGATGTGTGTGTTTTGGCGTTGTGAGCTGAGCTATCATCGCAGCACATCCAGTCTGAAATACCACTTGATGACCAAGCACACAGCTGATGACCAAGCACACAGCTGATGACCGAGCACACAGCTGATGACCAAGCACACAGCTGATGACCAAGCACACAGCTGATGACCAAGCACACAGCTGATGACCAAGCACACAGCTGATGACCAAGCACACAGCTGATGGCCAAGCACACAGCTGATGAGAATTCTCCGCCCCCTCGTCAAAAATAGGCGACAAAAGCACAAAGCAAGTCGATCCACTTTTCCATGTTGATAAGAGCATTAAAATGAGAAAAAAATAATGGGACAAAAAGAAATAAAGGGACATTTAGAATAGATAAAAATGTGCGATTAAATGCGATTAATTGTGAGTTAACTATGCAATTAATCGCGATTAAATATTTTAACCGTTCAACAGCACTAGTAAAAATATGTTGGTTCTATACATGCTAAAAACATTTTTTTTAAATGGAGTCTGGTGGGATTAGCGCTAGCGACCTCAGATCTGTTTCTGGTTAAACAGAAAGGTCTTAAATAGGTTTTTAAAAGGTCTCTCGCCTTTCAGTGGCAAAATAAAGCCCTTTTAGTGGACCAAATTGACGATGCACATTTACATAGCAGCCTGGTGTGTGGCTGCCCGTTCCAGCATTCGCGCTTAATACTGGACCAATGTCCAGTTGATTGTTGTTCCCATCAGTCACTTACACACAAAAACATAGGAAAATAGGGTCCAGGTTGAAAAAAAAAGGTAGTTACCCTTTAAAATGATGGCAGGAGAAATGGGTTTTAAGAAGGATGGTGACAAGTAAGAAAAGGAAGACATTTGAAAAGGTAAGGGAGCGGGAAAGAAGTAGAAAGGGAGACAGAGAGCAGGACAGTAGAGGAATTAAAAAAGAAAAGGTTGAAAGGAGAAGGGAGGAGAATAAAAGATGGGGAAAAGTGGGGTACAGAGATCAAAGCAGACAGGGCTGATCGACGCGCAGGAGGAAGGTGAAGAGGGGTGGGGAATGGCAGGTGGTGGGAGAAAGGGGGGGAGTCAGATGGGAGGAGGAGGAGGAGGGCAAACTTCAATAGTGAGGAAATGTCAGATGAACAAAGGCAGATGGCGAGGCCTTAATCAGCAGGAGGGCGAAACAACCCGACTGAAAACACAAACACAGATATGCGGAAGATTAAAAAAAAACTGAAAAACATTTGGGAACATGCATACACAAAGACTCACTCCCACACCAATGACGCACACCAACATAGATGGAAAAGTTTCCATGTGCATGTACACCTGAATTGCTATTAGGACACACACAAGTGGTGAGACAAACAACATGCTCAGTGCACCCTCATCTACCCTTCTCTCGCCATCAAAATTCTGTTTCTCAGCTTTTTCCACTTCACTACAGACATGTTAATGGGGTTTTGTTTCTACATTTAGCTTAGGGGGGGCCACCTGTTCCACGCAAAACAAACTCATTTCTGGCAGATAATGTGCCAAGCTTTAATCATCAGTATGTTGCTTGTTGTTTCAGCGGAAAATGTGCCTGGTGCAGTCTCCACACACACACACACACACACACACACACACACACACACACACATCTCTTGATTGGTGAAACCAGTGCAGGGAAGGCAGAGGGAGAATCTGGACTGCAGATTGTGACCCCCTACAGGAGGGAGAAACTTTTAGTTGTTTACAATTTAAGATGGTTCTTCACTAAGATGAAAAACATGAAATTAACTTATGTATCAGCATGGGGAAATGCAGCGATTGCAAACTCAAGCACAGTAAGGTAGAGCAAGGAAGACATGAGACAAATAATAGACCTGGGGGAATATTAGTGATCAAGTAGAGTTGAAGATGCAGCTGTAACGTGATGTGTTAGAATCCCACTTGTCTTACTTACAGTACGTTTCTTGTCTCTGCTATCAATTACCACATTAAGCCATAGATGAAATAGAGATAAGCTTAAAATATGAAATAAATATATAAAAAAAAAAAAAAAAAAACGGGGCCAAGAAGGATGTAATAGAGATTTAAGACCATCTAAATTGGAAGAAATTAAAAGGACAGAAGAGCCACGATTAAAAGAAACAAGCAAAAACAAAGCAAGAAAGCAGGATTAGCAAAAGAAAGAAGAAAAAAAAGAAGCAACGCACTCCTACATGTCAGTGGCCTCCACACTCTGTTACCTCTACCTTAACTGAAGCCCCTCTGTGTCCTCTCCCTGTTGCTAGAAAAAAGGCTGTGCATTAACATTAGCCAGCTGTCAGGTGTTGTGCTAGTGCGCTGCCGGCTGCTTGCTTGCCAGTGTCAGACTCTTTATGCATGAATGAATACTACACCTGTAGCTACAGCAGCACAGTCAGCCGCTCCGCCGGCGGCTGCAAACTGCTCCGCTAGCAAGCCCACCTGCCGGGCTAACGTGATGTCTTCTCTCGTTAGCTGTCACCGCTACGCTAACGCAGCTCAGATGACAGTGCGTGCTTGCTAGCATCGCTGTTAGCCTCCTGCTGATGTCAGCTTAGATTTAGAAGAGCCTAGGTGAGAAGATGTGGGAGAGAGGGAGGGTGTCTGTCTACTCTGAGCTTTAGACGAGGGAAAATATAAAACGTGTTTAGACCTTTAGAAGTGCATCATGTTGTGCACACACATGCTCATATGTAGCCTACATGTAAAGAGTTAATGGAGAGTTCATCACGGTAATTGTTCCTGCTGTCCTACTTGCTGAAAATGGATCCCTTTTTTTGTGATTGTTGCGGGCAAAAATCCTTGATTATGCGGCACGTTTTCTTAAAAAATGTGATGGAATATGCGGGATATTTTTGCAATTTTATGCGATGAAATTGCAAAAATTGCGGGAACTTGCAAAAGCTGGGGTTTGATGAAAAAGAGAAAAAAAAAAGTGATTCCCCCAACACCCTGCTTTTCGATGATGTTCACGTCGCGTAATTACGTCACCTCATACCGTTCCCATGGCAACTGGGGAAAATGGCTGCTCGTGTGAAGTAAACGCAACATTTTTTGGCGAAAGTGTGCCGTATTTGAAAAAAATGCGGCCCCCGCATAAATATGCAGACTTTAGCTGATTATGCATTGAATTATGCGATCGCATGATCACGTTTTTCTGGAGGGACTGATAAAGGGTAGTAGTGTAGGCTAAGTGATGGCGGACAAAATTAACAGGCCTATTTCTCTGCAAAAATGTATTCCCAAGTTCAGCTGAAACTAACTTCTAGGGGTGTGGAAAAAAAAGAAATCGGAAATCGTATGTATCGTGATTTTTTTTTGCAAAGATTTAAAAATTTGATAATTTTCCCTAGAATTGATATTTTTTTATTTAATTTTTTCCAATGATTCATGTAAATATTTTCTGTTTATACGGTACCACTGAGGGAGACTCCGTCATATCAGTTTCCAGCAAAACAGACCGAAAGCAGAAAATGCCGAAAATCCATGTGATGTTCTTCTTTACAAATGGAATAAATGTCAGACTGACTGACTGACATGGGATGTGCATTCTTCTTAGAAAACTATTAGTTTTTAGAAATGTCTCATTATCTCGTTATATTATCTTTGAAAGTGTATTATTTAACTTTTGTTTTTGTTAAAGGAAAAAAAATATACAATACTCAATACTATCAAATCAGAATACTTCTAGAATCACAATAAATTAATAGAAATCGCAATACAATCGAATTGGCAGCCATGTATCGTGAAATAATCGAGTCGGGACAAAATCACATCATCCCAGTTCATCCAACTTACTTCAGCTAACATTGGAATTAATATGAACCTAGTGACCAACCAAGTTTTAATGTTAATGTGAGGATTGCTTTAAAGGTCCCATGGCATGAAAAATTCCCTTTATGAGGTTTTTCAACGTTAATATGCATTCCCCCAGCCAGCTTATGGTCCCCCAGTGGCTAGAAATGGTGATAGGTGTAAACCGAGCCCTGGGTATCCTGCTCTGCCTTTGAGAAAATGAAAGCTCAGATGGACCAATCAGGAATCTTCTCCTTATGAGGTCATAAGGAGCAATGTTACCTCCCCTTTCTCTGCTTTGCCCGCCCAGAGAATTTGGCCCACCCATGAGAGAGAGAGAGAGACATCATGGCTTTCAAACGAGCAAAGTGGCAGTTGGTCAACACCACACCCCCCAACTGAGTGTTTTGTGTGAGTGCGTCCATGTGTGAGTTTGTGTCATGCTCTCAGCTCTTTCTTCCATTAAGCCACTGCCCCTGTGTTAGTGAAAATAAGACACACTGGTCAAGGTGATATGGACATGTGTGTGTGTGTGTGTTGCAACCTGATACGTAAGTCTAGACGGTGGAATTATGTTGGGACATAAAAAGAGGGAGTAATATTCAGCACTGTGTTAAGTTTTAGAGTCCAGTGAATATGCACGTGTGTGTTGTTTTTTTATGTTCCCCACTGTGCATGTATACATACATACATACAAATGAAAATGCACATGCTCAATTCAAACAGACCACTTGTTTGTGTGCTGACGCATGCGTTGTGTGTTTAACGCCCCCCCTTTGAGAAGTCCTTGAGTGGGCAACAAGGACAAGGCAGCAGCGGCCATCTTCTCTGTCTGCTTGTCCGGCTGTAAATCAGCCATAAAACGGCTAATTAACTCTGCCTTGCTGTAAACAAGCAGTGCCGCGCTTTTGGATGACAAAGGAAGGGGGGAGAGTGCGACAGAGCTATGTATGCCTATGTGGGAGATTCAAGGGAACAATAATATTTAGTTTTTTAGTTTCAAGGATTGTAGCTGGATGCCAGGAATTCAAACTGAAACACAATAAGACACAAAGTTAATACTTCTGGTGAGTTATTGGTCCATGCTTTCACACCATATTGACTGTGTTTACCTAACCTCGAGGGGGAGCATGACATCAAAACATCCATCCATCCATCCCGCCAGCCGCCTCAGCTGGACAGACAGACGCATAAATAGCCAGGAGAAAGAAATGAGAGTGCTGCAACAATGGAGCCAATCACATGGCGAATTAGGCTTCACAGAACGCGGCTCAAACAAAGTAGCACCTGCGAGATCAAGCTGCCAGTCCTGTTAGACGGATTGGAAATATCTGTGCTGTTTGCTGATTTCGGATGCACCACTGTGCAAATGACGGGTTTCACAACACGACAAATGGCCCACGGCTACTGTGGCTGCAATTACACTCCACACCAGCTCTGTGAGAGCAAAACTACAGTACCATCCCATCTGCAAGCCTGTGTACACAGTCAGTGTGTGTTTATGTGCTGGTGGAAACAACGCAGTCGCATGTTTCCGGTATTCTGTAGCATTAAATTGTTGTAAATACAGTATGAACACAAAGACCCTTCAAATTGAGGTGTGATTTTGGACAGTATGCTGCAACAGCATGTGTTTTCTTTCTGTACCTCACTAATGCTTAAGCAAACACAACCTTTCCAGTTAATTCAAAATGCAGCTGCCATTTGGAGGGCCCCCCTTTCTTGCATTTTTCTTTTCCTAAACCCAACTGTCCCACTCTTGTCCTGCGTGTCATGTAAACATACCTTTTGTAAGCCCACCCACGATCTTTCCCTAAACCTAACTGCGTCAAAAGTGACGACAATAGTCCTGAGCCAGCGCGTTTCAATGAAATAGATAGATCTGACGCTAAAGGAGACTTTTAGCGTCAATAGCAAACGGCAAAGGCACCTGACCAAGCATCCGTATTTCACGCGATGGGAGTGAGAACGCGTTGTTGTTCGAGGTAAATAAAAAGAAAAAGAAAAAGGAGAATAAGGGTGAGGCAGACGCACACAGACAAACTTGAACAAATAAACATAGGAAACACACCCGACTCACACAGCAGAATATGCTGATGTGAGCTTCCTAAACAACCCATTTCTCATCCAACATTACTGCCCCCGTTTCCCCTGTAGATGTAATGCAACATCAGCGCCCATGTTGCTCCGGTCCATCTGTAACCTAACTAGATGGTTTAATCAATGCCACAGAAGGCAGCAGGTTTAGGTCTGATTAATGTTTTAATCAGAGATACAAGGGAAACAACCATTTCAGGACAGGGGTTATAACTCTTCATGACTGTTCACATCCACAGTGTCAGAGTTCTAACATGTTGCACAGTATGCTTTACAAGAAGTATTAAAACTACTGTCAGTGTTTAACAATGCGCATGATGATGAGCATCAATGTAAGTTAAATAATCACCATGACTGAAAACTGATTTCCTTTAATCCAGATATCTCCATTGGCCATGCTAGGACTGACGGCTACTGTATCTCCCAGTGTCCCGCGACACTGTTATTGTTATATACTTCCATCTTTAAAGGGTGTCTGCTGGGTGCGTCGAAAGTTAATGCAGATATGAAAAGAAGAAGATGAAAAGGGTGGCTGGGACATTACTTTTTATGGTTCAGCAACAAACTCTAATGTTGAAATCCGGTCAAGCATTATGTGACTCCGCAAAACCAGTCTTCTTTACAGTGTCAGTAGAGCAAGACAGGGCTATACATCTGTTAGACAATTTCGGTCTCAGCTTTTTGGAAGGAGCTGTTCAGGGGCACAATAGTTACTTGGACTGCCCCTGGCTAAAGAAGCAGGCTGTTCTTATGAACCATGTGTACATATAGCAGAAAGTAATGCACTGTAATGTGTATGTATTCCACATATGTATTGCTGTATGCACCAACATTTACTGCTGCTGTATAAGAACGCTATGGTTCACAAAGGGACGGGGTCAGGGTGGATGGGTGGGTCATAAAACTCAGGGCTTTCAAGTGGGGGAGTGGAGTTCGTGTCCTGGAAGAAGTGGAGGGAAACACAAGACTTTCACCCAGAAAACGGGTGTTCGTGTCCCAGGAGTACTACTTAAGGGGACCGGCGTTTTAACCCAAACCAGTCCTTTTTTGTTCTAATCTTAACTAGTCTTTCTGGTGCCTAAACTCGCCGCCGCACGAAGGTGACGTTTTGACGGTCACCTTTTGACGGCTAAACTCAACTGCAATGGCTACTCATGGTGCTCTGTAATAGGGCTGCACAATATAGTATGGTTTTTTTAATCGTCATCGCAATATCAACTGGCGCACTATACATATCGCGAAACGCTGAGACATATCGCGATAGACGCTCTGAGATTTTTTTGTGTTAGTTGATGGAAAATATCGGTAGAAAATTAGACTTTAAAAAGAAACTAATTCTTTTTTTAGTGGTGCCTTTTATATTCAATTCAATATTCAATTTGTTCAATAAAAGAATGTTGGATATGATTTCCTTTCGTCTGTTTTAAATTGTTGAATATACACCAACAGAGTGGCAGCTATTTTGCTGCTGACGTGCTGCTTCCACTACATGGTTGGTGTTGGAAGTTGTACATTAACGAACACAAAAAGAACCCCAAGATGCACAAAGTCCTTTACTTAGCACCAACTTACCCCCAACCCAAAACACGCCAAGGCACACTTCCAAAAAATACAAATACAAAGAGACAAGCGATACAAAGAGTATCTTACTCTCAGAGCACAGCGCTGTTGGAACACCATCACAGGCATCTACACAAAATAACAAACACATACGTATTCATAAAAGCCTTATTGATACTGATGAAGTATTCAATTATTACCTCATTACGTGGCTGAAGACGGATAGGATTTGCAGCTTTGCCTCACGGCATACAATGTGATTTTAGCTATTGAAGATGGAATTAATCAATTCAGGCACAATATCCGCAGAGACACCGCTGGTTTGATACAATGCAGCTGCTTTACAAAGGACACACACGGGTGCACTCGTGGATTTACATCATAAAAACACTGGGAGAAAATATGCCAAATGTGTCTGTTGAATGTGTGCAGACAAACAGGTGTGAGCACAGAAAGAGAGATGAACACTGGGAATCACATGCACACGCACACACACAAACACACACACACACACATACACACAGTGCGTCTCACCATCTTTGTGGGGACACGTCATTGATATAATGCATTCCCTAGCCCCTTACCCTAACCATCACAACTAAATGCATAACCTTAACCCTTACACTCACCCTAACCATAACCTAATTTTAACCTTAACCCTAAAACCAAGACTTAACCCTCAAACAGCCCTTTAAACTTGTGGGGTCCAGCATTTTGGCCCCACAAAGCTGTCTGGACCCCAGAAGTAGTTTGTATTCCCGGTTTTTGGAACCCACGAATGTAGTTAAACGAGAACACTCAAACGCACACACACACACACACACACACACACACACACACACCTGCTTCTTGAATGTGTAAGCAAGTGAGGCCACAACCAAGAGGCGATAACAAATCTAATTTCCTGCATGTTGGCCAAGTTTCCAGCAACATTTTCTTCCTGGCTGAACATGGTGAGTAGGATCTGAGCAGACTAAACAAGGGCCCGGATAGCCTCGTCTGATCAAATCCACAACACCAGCTTCCATTACACCATCCACGGGAGTGGACAAAGCACTTGAGAGTCTTGTTCAGCGCTGGCTGCAAGACAAAACATTTGGAGTGTAGTTCTCCTAAAACAAATACCACCTGTCAATAGTCATGTAAGAGTCAATGGGCCAACCACTCCTACAACATAATCCACTTCTCTGCTGTCCAGTATGTTCCAAACAACTGTGGCTTCGCCAGTTAATTGCTAAATACGACTGGAGTTTTGGAACTATGTGGGGGTGTAAAAAAAGAATGTTCAAAATAGAGGTATCAAAATGATTCGACAGCTCTAGCATATTTCACTTCTCAGTTGTTGATTTGTATGTTCCAAACACTCTACGTTCCTTCTCCAACGACCAACTATGATACTTGTATCACTTGCTATAACCTCTACATAGCTCCGATGGTACAACAGAACTTGCATACTAAAAATGTATCGGCAAAGCAACAGTTGTTTGGAACATACTGAACATATAGATGGGTAGCAGAGAAGACGATTGTGCCATCGGAATCCATTGTAACGGCTTTGAATCAAAGCTAACTAGAGCTGAGACCCTCCACGAAAAAAGGAAGCTGCAAACTTTGATTTTCAAGGGATGGATTTTACGCTGGAATATTTTGATTATGGACCAAAACCACTGTGGAAAAAAAGATGGTCAGCTTTGAGGTAAAGTATGTTTGATTTGTATTAAATGGGCTTGCAAAAACCACTGGCCCTTCATGGTCTTTGCAAAACGACGATAAGTGATTGTAGAGGTGCTTATGAGCTGCTGGACTTCATAAGAGCTGGATTATCAAGGTCAGGACGAGGGGAGGCATTCTTGAGGGTAGAAAGACACACACAGACACTCAAAATGTCAAGGTGTGTTTTTAATTTCAGTCCGGTCCGGGAACCTGGCCTGAAAACCATCCCTAACAACAGCTACAACAGATGGAGGCAGGATGTTACAACTACAGCATGAGTGAGCCGGACAACCGGATCGCAGCAGAACATCTTCGACACATCCTGACATGGTGGTAGAATAAATCCCCATTGATTCAGAGAGCTAATTAGTGAGGGCCAGAGAGACAAAGGGAGACAGAAAAGGCTTATAGATTGTGTGGCTTGTAGCTGTTAACTCTGAACAAGGCAGACACCCTCTTGTATTATGACCAATAAGTCCCATTCACAGCTAAATGCCTGGCAATTACTGCTAACACTTCCACTGGTGAGGGAAAGGGAGGGAGAAAAAAACAACACAGAGAGACCAAAATATTCCACATCAAATGGAAGAAAAATAGGCCAAATCATTGGGGTTTGTGAGAAACAAAACTGTGAAATGCTAATACATGTAGAGCGTGAGTGTGCCTGGAAATTAAAAAAATATATATCCTCAACATCTGAGGCGGACAGCTCTTTTTCCAACACTGCCTACACTGCTCTTTTCCCACCCATGTGACTGTATGAGATAGTAAAGTTGAGGTAAATAATACAGATTTAAATGAAGGTTAAAATGCCATTTCATTTCTTCTCGCAGTCGAAACACAATGTGGGAGCGTCTATATTCAGAAAAAACAGGGGCAGACTTTTTCAGGTGCTCAATACAATACTCACATGCCATATGCTACCAATAACTCCTCAAATGTACATAAGGCATGTAAGTACCATATTAGGATGGACTTCAAAATATCTGAAGCAGTCCTTTAGGCCTGTCACATCTAATAAAACACAAAGTCTGACACTGATGAAAACTGTGAAAATGGAGCATTAACTTGTAGATGCACAGCAATTTAGGTGGTTTTATTTAAATCTGAATAAGTTTTATGACTTTCCCAGACTAAATATCCAAAAGAAATAGAGATGGAGAGATAGAAATAGAGATGGAGGTGGCTCAAGGCTTTACTGAAGTGTCAAACAACGAGAAAATACAGGCTGAAGAAATGTCTCTCTCTTTCTCTCTCTCTGTCTATCCCTCTATTCCTCAAATGTAGTGGCCGCAGTGTGGTGACCTGGTCCACTAAATCACCACCCGCTAACAGACAGAGGGTGAGAGACAGACAGACAGACAGACAGAGAGAGAGAGAGACAGACAGACAGAGAGAGAGAGAGAGAGAGAGAGAGAGAGGGTCATTCATTAAATGCTATCAAATTAGCCCTCATCATTGGCCTGCTCCAACAGCCATCACCCATTCTCCACAGGCCAACACACACACACACACACACACACACACACACACACACACACACACACACACACACACACACACGGAAAGACTGCTGAGAATAACTAGGCTGCATGTGTTTGTAACCTCAGCTTGTTTGTTCCGTTTCTTCACATCATGTCTAACAAAAAGTCCAGCAGCTGGAGTTAATCTGCTGTACCTGGCACATCTAACTTTCAAGTTACACTCACGAGTTTCACAAGTGCAAACTGGTGTGTGAGACCGTCACACACTATTCTTTTGGTTCCCACGAAGAACATTTTGTAGGTAAAATGTACATAATTTAGTTATAGGTTCAGTTATGCTTTTTAGTTATAGGTAGTTGACACTAACAAAAGAGATGGATGACATTCAACAAAAAATACTGTTCAAATCTCCACCTGATAGTTTAAATATATGTAATAGTTATGATGTTTGTAAGTTTCAAGACAAAAGAATATCAAGGAAACCCAGATGTCATATTCAGAAATCAATGCTCCAAATAAATAAAAAAAAAACATTTCACTAAATTCAACACATGTGGACCATACAGAAACACACTGCAAATACAGAAAACCACAGCACAACTCAACAGAACCAATTTACAACACAAAGAAAGGTTAATGTACTCCCTGATGCTCACTCAGACTACTGCACGCCCACTACTGACTGTGGGTCTGTGTGCTGTGTATGTCTGCTGTGAGCTACTAGTGTCAAATTAAACTAATCTTAGATGCAGGGTGAGTTACACACACACACACATATACATACATATATATATATATATATATATATATATATATATATATATCAGGTTCAGCTGAAATCTTCCTTAGGGATCAGGGTTTAATTTAGTTCAGCCCTGTGAGTGAAATGTGTGATTTTTGGCCGTATAAATACATTTATTGTTAAAAAGAAGAAAAATAAAACGCCCCGGTTGTAAGGCAAAGTTTATTATTTTAAATTAGCAGATGCAATATAGTAAGTAGGGGTGGGGGAAAAAAATCGATACAGCATAGTATCGCAATATTTTCCGTGGCAATACTGTATCGATACACAAATGCCAAGTATCAATCTTTTATTATATATGTGTTGGTCAGTTTGTCTGCTTGACAATCCCATTTTGCAAAATTGAAGTGAGATGAACAAACAGAGAAATGTATCTTTTTAGATAAAACAGATGTTGACAAAGGACATATTTTGAAATTGGGAAAAATTTGAAGTTGGAAAACAGGTAATAAATTGCGATAAATAGCAGAATATTGCAATATGTTTAAAATTGCAATAATATCGTATCGTGATGATATCGTATCGTGAGACCTCTGGTGATTCCCACCCCTAATAGTAAGAAGAAGAAATATTTGTGCATGTACTGAATGTATGACCTTTCTGTGAGATCAGGCTCTTCTTGTGTGTGTGTGTGTGTGTGTGTGTGTGTGTATACATGTGTCTGCCAGGAGAGAAACTGTAGGTGGTTCTTATTATCGCCTTGACAGCCTGATTTACAAGTTTTAAACAACCGTACATCCCTACCCTTTGACCACAGTGTCTCTCTCTCACACACACGCACAGGCACACGCACACGCACACAGTCCATTGGTTTCCTTGGGAATAATGTTTATCCCGTCCATTTAGCCAGCGTGTCCCATTAGCATCAACCTCCCATCTGTCTACGCGGCCCCTAGAGGGGCTCCGGTGTGTGCGTCTGATTGCACGAGTGTGAGTAACTGTACTGGCGTTGATGTTGATGGCAAATGTTGGGAGCATGTGTGTAGTTTGCGTATACCTTTGGATCGCATGCCCCCCACCCCCTCCACAAACTAATCAAATATCAGATTAACGTTCATCAATTCCCACCTGCATCAGCGACGCCGTGCACAATCATTATCTCTGACCTCTCTGGTTGGCTGGCTGGCAGCCCTCCTATCCACCAATTACACCCCACAGCTGACAGGCCAGCTGACTGCCACTTCCTGCCCCGTGTCCAATTAGACTGCGTCAACAAAGTGACCCGAGCCGGGATAGGTCGGCTGAGGTCGTCGAACCCCGAGGTCAAAGAGAGCGGCTCCGATTGGGTGTTTGTGAGCAGACAACCACGCAGGCGGACCTTTCCTTAATGAGATCGTTACATCCTCCTAATGTAGTAATGTGAGGAGATGTTTAATCATTGTGGGCCTAACTCCCCGTCAACTATGATTTTAATCACTTTGAAGCATCTTCATGGCTCATGTGAGGGAATGAATATGTTGACACAATGTTGCAGGTCGTAGTGCTTGAAATTGTCCAATGGAATGTTTGCAGTGGTTAAAAATTTAGATTGACTTTTGGAGCCCACCAATTTTTTGGCATGTTTATTGAAATAAGAGAAAAAAATTTTTTTTTGTAAGTCAAAAGAAGGGCAGTTGTGTATGATACACCTGAGTTATGTCTTGTGTATGTACCATTGACTTTAAAAAAATGTTTTGTTGTTGTTGATTTGGTATTTAAGTTTCCTCAAACAGAAAGTAAATCTGTTTCTCTCTGTCGTTGTCTGTCACAGCTTAACGTTAGCTACGATAGCTCCAGACATTAGCTAACTTTAGCGCTTGTTTTGGCGGACCTCTACTACGTCAGTTAAGTTACCTTTAACCAGCGCGGTTCTACGTGGAAAACAACAAGTGCAGAGAGAAACCGATGCAACTAAACATGCTTGCTGTCTGGGAGTTCCCGGTGAACTCGTGGACATTTCCGTACTACATTCTCAGAAGGCAAAGCACTGCTATTTCCTTCTTCTTGGGCGGAGTGATTTGCTCGGAGCACCTGAGAAGCCCCGTGGCGAGGAGCAGAGAGTAACAACGGTGCTTTTCAGGTGTTGCGCTAATCACTCCGCCCAAGTAGCAGAAGTAGCAGTGCTTCACCCTTGAGAATATAGTTCCCAATATGTATACGGTTAGAAGATGGCTGTGTCTCATGTGACCTTGTTATTTGTACACGCTGTGACTATACAAATCACAACATGTAAATAGGAAAATGTTGGCGTTACTTTGTCACTTATTGGGAGCAGTAGGCTAGATGGAGCCGGTTACCTCCAGGATCTGTGCTAAGCTTGGCTAGATGGAGCCGGTTACCTCCAGGATCTGTGCTAAGCTAGGCTAGCGGTGGGTGCGTCAGACAGTTAGGACACGCATGGAAAGATGAGAAGGTTATGTATGGACTTATCTAACTCTGGGGGATACGGGGAATAAGACAAAGTCCCAATAAGTCGGCGTGTTCCTTTAAACAAAATATCTCCCTTGGTGTCTGTTCATTAGACTTTTTGTTTTATAATGCATCATTATCTCTCTCCATCTCTTTCCTCACCATCTGTCTCTCTCCCTTCTTATTTGTCCATCCCTCCATCCTTCCATCTCAGTGCCAGTGAGACCGGGGGCGCAGAGCTGCAGACCCCTGCACTACTCAACACAACAAGGCCCCATCTCATCAACAATGGCCTCGGCTCGCCAATATATACAAATCATCAAGTGAGCTTGTGTGTGTGTGAGTGTGCGTGTAAACTAACACCGTGTTTTGTGCGTGGTAGAGGAGTCAGCAACTTTAGCGGCCAGCCTGCAGGCCTCATCTCAGGACCTTTTTAACAAGGAGCCGGTCAATCAAACTCTGATCGATAACTATCTGGAGCCCGCCAACATAAAGGTGTGTGTGTGTGTGGGTGTGCATGCGTGTGTGTGCCAGGCTGACTAATTCAGACATCTAGGCATAGTGCTGATCCTGTTGGGCCTCCTTTCAGTAAAGTGTGCCAGCTGTGGAAATGAAAAACCAGCGGCGTCTTTGGCTGAGCTGTCGGCATCCAAGAGGAAAATCTGGCAGAGAGGGAGAAGTCAATAATGTTCGGATAAACAAATATTCTGAGAGAGGGAGAGATAGAAAGTGTGAGTGCAAGAGAGAGAGAAGGGAGGAATTCAAGAGCAGAGTGAGGGAAGCCAACGGTTTTGCCAATAAACAAGCCAGCACAGCACTATTGCAGATTGCCATAGAGCTTAAGTATACAGGATAGAGGCATTAGAGAGTCGGCCCCATCAGACCAATGCAACAAGAGCTGATCATGCATCTCTGTAGATGTTTGTGTATGTGTGGGTATACAAATGTGTGAGAATGTGTTGAATATGGTGTGTGTTTGTAACAAAGATCGACTGTGTTCATGTGCATTCACATTTAAAGGGTCAATGTGCTGGCCTTAGTGTTTTAGTCTGAAACGGTTTATCTATTATTCATTTGATTGTGTCCATAGAAATGTCACTCAAACAACAAGTTCCAGTTAGTTCCGAATATGTGGGATGGGACTGAGGTCCAGTTCTTGTACACCAAACTGGGTAAAGCATTTCATTATGGACCCAACTTTGCCCACAAGGGCATTGTCACGTCGTAACAGAAAAGGGCCTCGTAAGTTAAATACGTACACGACGGAGGTGAAGTACATTACATAGTCAAGTCGACGTTGACTTTTGCTTTCCCGCGGGACACGTACGGTGGTCTCCTGGGTGAAAGTCTTGCATTTGTTTGACCCGTCCATCCAAACCAACCTCCTCCCTACGCGGACTTTGATTAGAGTCATACGTCGGATTAGTCAATTGAATCTGGAACAAAAAAACTTTTCCCTCAAAACGTAAAGTAGAAAGCAGCTTTGTTGTATGGGAACGGAATATTTAAAAGACAAAGCTGGTGTGGAATATAATTTCATGCTTAAATATTAAGTCCTTAATTTGAACTAAAGGGCCTAGCCCAAACTAGAAAAAACGGCCCCAGGCCAAAAGTACAAGGGTCAATGTAGTGTATCGGTCAACATGGTCATGAAGGGGGAAGTATGTATGTTCCCCTTAACTTTTAGACATATTGTTTAAGCCAAAGTAAGCTTAAAAAAAGAAGAAGCTACATTTAGAAAAAAATAGAACCAAAAAAGAAATAGGATAACAGTGATTTGGGAGATCTTTTACATGATTTCTTTATTCTCTGTTATTTAATTTTTTTTTTACATCATTATTATAACTGTTCATATTATTTGTTTGTTGACTTGCTTGTCTTTGGTAACGTGACAGCATTATTAATGAGAATCCCTCCTCAATGATCTCTCCAGGTGAAATAAAGGTTGTTGATGAGATGAAAGCATCTGAATGAATGTATCCTCATGTAATACCTTTATGCTTTATGTTCAGCGGTGTGTGTGTGTGTGTTTGTTTGTGTTTGTGTGTGTGCATGTGTGTTTGCGAGTGCAGCAATCTGTGATGTGTGTATTGTTGTAATTTGTTGCCCTGCAGCTTTGAGTAGCGGCTCATTATCCGAGCAGATTCCCATCTTCCGTCCCTCAGGGCTGTTACAATCACAAAATTATTGATTTGCTCCGCACCCCAAAACAATGGATGGTGAATAAAAACCTTGATGGAATAGATTTCCTTCCTGCCTGGTTTAGCCGCTCATAAAACTTGGTTAATGTCTGTGTCAAACCTGCTATTTGGTCTTCTATCTTAAAAGGGACTAGACTGAGACTATGGGAAATACTGATGTCCTCATACAGTGTTAAGTAAAGTTGAATTTAAAAATCGGTATATCATGTCAGTGCATTCAGATTTGACTGAGTTAGGAAGAAGGGGAGCAACTTTTTTTTAATGCAAATTGTGTCAACTATGCTGTTTTTTCACTGCATAGTTCGGCTCGACTCTGGTTTTTGGTTAGCAAAATACGTGGCTAGCACCTGGTCCTTCTTTTGGTACCACCTCGGTCGAGGTTCAAAGCTACCAAATCAATAAGAGCGCGACACAGGACAGCCGGCACAAACCTGCGATTTTAAAATCTATCGTCAATAGCAACCTCAGTCGAGGCGTTTTTTTTGTATTCACTCGACCCAGATTTTAGGAAATGGCAGCCCACAAAACTACGTCATACAATATGCTGTACAACTGACAAAGTGCTGGCGTTTCTCCGTTTGGTTGCCGATGAAAGGATCTCATGTGCATCGCTTTGAAGATAATCTCACGGCAGTTTCATACGACATCCACAGTGGAAAAACAAAAGAGAAAAGTACTGTACTGGTACCAAAAAGTGATTTGAGCAGAGCACATGCAACCTGTGAAAAAGGTTGCATTTAGACATGCATTTAAAAGGTAGCCTGACAAGGTTGTCAAGGCTACCATTGGCAGGGCTCAATCTGAGGGGCGGGATAAACGGTTGTCTTTCAAATTCCCTCGGCACGCAATAGCACAGCGCTACGACCAACCAGAGCAACGCTAGTTGATCAATTAAACTTTTGTCGTATCCGGTCGGCAAAACTCCGAAAACACCATCCTTTTTTAAGAATGACATCATTGCCGTTCTTTGTTCTTTTCTCAAAGAAAAGCTGAACTCCAAGTCTTCCAGAGTCGCGGACAAAGCCGATTCCAAAGACCTCTGTTTGCCAGCAGCAGCGGCCATCTTCTTTGTTTTAAAATAGCAGGGAATTCACGTGGAACCGTCGCAACTCTGCCGTCATTATGTTAAGCCCCGCCCACCGACTCTATACACGATGTGATTGGCCCGACTAGAGTTTGGTTTTTCCTGCTCGCAAGCCAACGGAGAATTGCTAGACGACGCTGGCTGCAAATTACACGTTGGCTTGCAAGCTGGAAAAACCAAACTCTGGTCAGGCCAATCACATTGTGTATAGAGTCGGTGGGCGGGCTTATGCTGCTGCTGGGAACAGTGGTCTTCTGGAAGACTTGGAGTTAAGCTCTTCTTTGAGAAAAGAACAAAGAACGGCACTGAAAACAAAAAAGAAAGATGCGTTCGGAGTTTTGCCGACCGGATACGGCCAAAGTTTAATCTACCAACTAGCTCCGCTACCTTCTTCGTTGCTCTGCCTGGTTGTAGCGCTATCCTATCATGTGCAGAGGGAATTTGAAAGACAACCGTTTATCCCGCCCCTCGGATTGAGCCCTGTCAATGGTGAGTTCCCAGACCCAACATCTGGATGTGGGTCTGGCTTGTCAGGCAACATTAACAGTGTACTGACGAACTGTGCGATGCACACACGCTCCGAACCAAGTCAAACTAACCAAACGGTTCGGATGCTTATTCATGAACCGTACCACCCATAGAACATAGGGCTGTGGGAACATAGGGCCTAATTCCGAAAAACAAAAAAATCTTAAAAATGTGGGAACATAGGGCTGTGGGAACATAGGCACACTCCCGTCTAAGCATGTTAAATGAATAAATTCCTTGTCACTAAGACTAACTGCTAACAAGGTCTACGCTCATTAATTAGAACGTTTGTTTTCCCCCACGGCATAAACGGAAACAACGTTTTAGTGAGCGTTCCCAGTAGTGCCGGCCAAGTCTATTAGTCCATTTGTTGTGGGACCTGCAAGGGATACGGGACTTCACAAAAGGATGAAAACACATTCATCTCAAACTTTACGACCTTATCAAGTTATTATGGCAGAAACAAACATGCCTGGAGTTTCATTTAGATTTTTAATTTTGTGATCAGCCAGCAACTCAAAATATGCTTATTTCCTTCACCTCTTTAAATGTGTAGATGTCAGACCAAAATGTATATGATCGCAAAATAACACACTGGCCCCTTAAAGGAGAAAAAAGCAGATCTCTGTGCTGAGAGAAATAAAACGCCAGATTTTATGCTGCATAGCAACTTTTCAGCTCCTTTGTTCCAAACCATTAATAAACGCAACACTAATGCACTTCCATTCATCTTACTCAAAGCCTGATGTAAACTAATATCAAACCCATTGTTAAACTCCCTCTTCTACACCTCACCATTCCAGCCTGAAAAATAACCCTATGCTACTTTCTGTTTGGATCAAAGCCTTTTATTTTTTAAATCCTTCGGACAAGTACATTTACATTTCACTTGTCCATGAACAAAAGTCACTTGTCCTGGTAAAGATTTATCATTTTATGAATTTGTTTGTGTTTTGCTAATGCAGAATTTGAACAAACCGTTGAAAGCATCCAAACTCTATCAACATTAATAAAATTCAGTTTAAACAGTAGAAACAAACGTGTTCCAAGAACAGATTTCCCCTTCAAGAAGAAAAAAGGATCTCCAGACTCATAATACAAAGTTATACTTTGCATGCCGGTGTGCAGAATATATTGAGATTCTAAGTGAATATTTTAAAGTTTCTCATTACTTTCAGATTCCTAGTCAATATTCTAAGTTACTATGTCAATATATTGAGATATTGAGTCAATATATTGAGATTTTAAGTCAATATGTTGAATGTTCTCATTGCTTTGAGATTCTTAGTCAATATTCTGAGTTACTAAGTCAATATATTGAGATACTGAACCAATATGTTGAGTTACTAAGTCAATATATTATGATACTAAGCCAATATATTGAGATTAAGTGAATATTTTATAGTTTCTCATTACTTTGATATTCTTTGTTTATATTCTGAGATACTGAGTCAATATATTGAGATACTAATTCAATATTTTGACCAGAGGCGGTGGTGACTTGAACTTATAGCTAAAATAATTTTGTAGACATAACAATGGATTTTGCCACTAAATGTTGGTGTTAACGTTTTTTTTTTCTTTCTACAATTTCACTTTCTACCCGGCAGAAAGTTACCAAGGGATCCTTTAAAAGGTGTAGCTACTTTACAGTTGATTATTACCTGATATTTAATCCTGCAAGTCGCAGAGCTGAGGTTTTACAATAACTGACGGACAAACGAGTAGCGGAGTAGCTAGTAGCGTTACGAGGCAGAGAGCCAGCCGTCAAGAGTCAAGTTAACTTCATGCTTCATCCGCACAAAGCACACTTCTATCGCCACGAGTGACAGCTTTATTCGGCTCGTTTTCTGTGAACGAGGTGGCGACGGGGAAACGTTAAAGCGTAGTTAGCATGCTAACTTTAGCTAACTAACACCGGCTGCCTGGCTTGCTGGTTCCGCGGTGCTTTCATGCTGTATCGCTTACAGAGAAGGAGCTGAACAGTGGGCTGGTTCTAACGTCAGTGGTCCGCTCACCCGCTGCTGCTGGGTCTAACGTTAGTTAATGTATTTGTTTCAAATTGGTAATGAGTGGTACATAACGTATATAATGCTTCATCCACACAAAGCACATTGCTATCGCCACGAGTGACATCTGTTTTCAGCTTGTTTCCTGTGAACGATGTGGCAAGGAGGTAACGTTAAGGTGGAGTTAGCAAACTAATGTTAGCCAACTAACACCGGCTAGATCGCCGTGCTTTCATGCTGCTTCGCCTACAGAGAATGAGCTGAACAGCGGGCTGGGTCTAACGTTAGCGACCCGCTGCCCGGGATTGTGGGGTAAAATATGTATTTGTTTCAATTCTGTAACATAGACGAAATGAGTGGCACATAACTTGAAGTAACATGGCGTTTTGTTTGAGTTTTAACTGGTCCAGTGGGGCAAGTAAATTTCTCTTCCACTTGCCCTACAAAAAAATCCACTTGTCCCGGACAAGCGGACAAGCCTTAATGTCGAGCCCTGGTGTTGGCGTCCTAAACTCCGGTGGATTTGTGAGGACTATGGTTAACTGCTCCTCAGATCTCTGCAGGGTAAATCCAGACCGCTAGCTAGACTATCTGTCCAATCTGAGTTTTCTGTTGCACGACTAAAACTACTTTTGAACGTAAATACCAAAACAAGTTCCTTTGTCAAGGCTATTTTGAAGAGGCACCGTGGCTCCGCCCGGTGCTTAGCACTGCCCAAGACGATTGTGATTGGTTAAAAGAAATGCCAATAAACCAGAGCACGTTTTTCCTCCCATCCGGGCTGTGCGGACTAGCCAGAGCCTCCTCCGCAGCGCCATGCAGGAAGGTCTGGCAATGCGAGATATAACAGTAAAATCATCTGCCACTTTTGCTTCTATGAGACTTGATGAAAGGTGGCCAGACATGACTTTCCAGAGAGTACTCAGCAGAAAAACTACAGCAGCGGTTATGTGATCACACACTTCCTGTAACATGACCTGTGGGATAACTTTGTTTTGCCAACAACTAACCTCCTGTGGTCGTCCTGCTGATAGGAGCGTCTGGTCAGAAAATGCTAAAGTGGGTCATTTTGGACAGACGGTGAAGTATTTTTATTTTTTTTTATTTTAGGTATGAGGACTTTTTTTCTTTTTTTCATCCACTCTCCAATGGGATGACAATTACAGCACTTTAACAGAATACATTTTGAATTATAAGAACAATGGTCAAACAAAATAATCTGAGTGAAGCTCAGATTATACCCTTTTATGGTCAAATACTTTGTAGTTTCCCCTTTTTTTATTATTCCAATCAATGTACTGATCGGCAAGACATCTCAGCAGCTCCATTGTTTATTTTAAACATTATTTGTTCACTTTATTTTTAACGGGAATACGTTCTGAAGTGTCTTCACCCCCCCAGAGGAACCCCACATTTATTCCAAAAGGTGGTTAATATTGTTCTCATGCAGCTGGAAACAGAAAAAAAAACAAAAAAAACAAACTGTATTTTATCTGCAAAAATAAGTGATAGACAAATCTTTAATTAGTTAAGTTAGTGGGTGATACCACTTGCTTGGCTTGCAGACCATGTCTAAATGTCCTATGGTCGAACTATCTTATTGGCTGTTTAATTAGCTGAGTGAAAGAGACAATCTGCCTTCAGGTCTTATTGGCGTTCTGACTCAAAAAGCACCGTCATATCTGCCTTGGAGAAATTAACCCAAGAATCACAGCTGCCTTTCCTTGTGATTGAAAAAAGAAAAACACCACAGGAAGAACACGTTTTCCCCGTGATTGTCTAATGGACTGATGAGGAGCGGTTGTCCTTCCGCGTGATTGGGCAATTGACTCAGGAAGAGGATTTGCTCTTGGTTTTGATTGGCCCTGGAGTCCTCTTGAGAAGCCGCCGAGTGTCACTCCAGACAGATAATGGCAGATGTCAACCCTCCACTCAGCTGCAATCACCTTCCTCCTTCTCTGTGTCCCTGTCTGGGTATGGCACACATACAGTCCAATGTCTCCACTCAGTCCAGCAAACCTGAACGGCCTGTGCGATGGAACCACTTCAGTAATGCAACAAGGCCCCATGCCAAAAAGACAAAGTTATTTGTCAGTGTCCCCTGAAACGATCCGTATGACTGTTTGAAAAATGGCCCATTAACTGTTTTCTGATCGGCCTCCATGTGGTTAAATGTGTAGAAATTGATTTTTTTGGATCTTAACAATGGCGCAAATGGCATGTTATGAGGTATTGCTTGCAGAGACAAACCCAGAGAGAACAATGATCAACTCTGCTGCTGCTGCTGCTTCTGCTTCTGGCCCTGACTCCTCCATCAACCTCATTTCAAGCAGGCAGCAGGCAGCAATCTTTTTTCCTGTAAGGGGTGAAGCTTTGATAAAGCCACTGTACGCTTCCTGTTTAGCGATAGCCAAAAGACAAAGGTTAGCGACTAGCAGGGTGAAGAAAGTGTAACATCTCGCAGCTTAAGAGCCAGGGCATTGGTACACCACATTTACTACCTGGGCACCTCAAGCAGTTCAGTCAGTTCATATATATATATATATATATATATATATATAAAACTCATAAGGGCTGAAAAAGGTGACACATCCGTGTTTACTCCAGCTGCTAGCTAACGGTAGACTAACGCTACCTGCTGTCGAGTGTAGCGTTAACTAGCGTCCCGTGCGGCGATGTTTCGGTTCCCTCTAATGTCCGTTTTCGGAGTATCAAGAAGCGCAGGCATTTAAGTGACACCTAAATGAGGCACCGAAATCCGCGTTGCTATTCGGTCCGGTAGATAACGGTCGTTAAGTATTAGTACCGGGTCTCAGACCCCCCCCAACAAAAATAAAAACTCGGAATCTCGATTCACGTGGATGACATTCTCCCATTCAAAACGTCAATTTCGCCAAAAAGTGACTAGTTTGCAGGTATGATATATATATATATATATATATATATATACATAAAACTTCCCCAAAACTTTGTGATTTTGCATTTTACATAAAAAAACCAAAGGAGTAAGTGATCCTCTATGCCTCAATAAACTTTCTAACCTAAATAAACCTAAGACAATCATATTGTATTCGATTTAATGTTTATTAAATCCATTGTCACAAGGACGAAAACAAAAGGTAGCCAACTTTTCTTAGTGTTTTGGAGATTCATGGTTTTCTCAGGACAGCAAAAATGTGTTTAAAATTCATAGAATGAACAATGTGCTCTTGCTTAACAAGTCACCTTAAACACGTTAGAGTGTTGGCAAAAGTCTTTTCTTTCTCTCTGACATACACAATCCCACATCTTCTTCTCTTTACTCTCTCTTCTCCCTCTTACTGTGTTGTACCTCTGGCTAAGCATTTAACTTGTGATAAACTCTCACTGACCCACCTTCTTACCACCTTAGGCAGCGTGAATAAGTAGACAAAAAGATCCTTCCAGAAGCCTCACACATCCTGACCAGACAAGATATGGGCCAGTCACCCCCCCCTCAGCCTCCTCCGCCGCTGTTTACGACCAGTCTGCTTTGTCTGTCTGGCTGGCTGGGAGGGGAGGAGAGGGGGAGGGGATTGGCCCTGCAGAGCGTCCGTCACAGCTCGCCACCCACTGTAGCCCGTTACAAGACACATAATGACGCCTGGGTCACGGACCACGCCTCTTCAGTCTCACCTCGCCGTGCCTAGTGAGACGTTGCACAAAGAAACAGGAACCACGCAGGGACATGTCCCTCATCCACACACGTACAGTATCCACACACACACACACACACACACACACACACACACACGGTCCAGTGCACACAACCCTAAAGCGCCTTTAGCTAATAGCTGGCGGGGTGGCATGGTGACCATGGTAGAGTCACTGAGCTCAGAGATGTGATGAGGTCACAGCGATTACCATTAAAGAGCTGGGGGGTCCTATATGGTTGGTTGACCAGTGACTGAGGGTTTCACTTACATTCCTGCCTCTTAAGTAGAACTGTTAATATCTTTAATAGAGGGGGCTGTTTAAAGAATTTGTCTCGACTTGGGGGGGCGGCGCTCTGGCTAGTCCACCAGTATTCCGGGATGGGAGAAAAACGTGCTCTGGTTTAATGGCATTTCTTTAAACCAATCACAAGCGTCTTGGGCAGGTGTGTACATTCAAAGTCTAACAAGTGCATTCAATGCATGTCTATGTCCTGAGAATCATTGAGGATTTTTTGTTTTTTGCTGTTATTTTTCCTCCTTTTTTCTTGTAAGCGTATTTAGCATATTGGAAAAATAAAATAAAAATAAAATGAAACTGCTGTTGATCATTGTTTCACTTTCTTATCCGATGAAATGGCAACATTTGATCAAATTTCATATCTAGAAATTTGATCCCAATGGGAAATTGCATTGCTGATGCAGTTATGTTGTGTCAAAATAACACAGGACACCCAAGAAAGTAGGAAAGATATCAAATACAATGCAAACCATAAATGATGAACGGACTTCTAAGGCTTAAAACCTAATTAAATGTTTTAATTTGTTTTTAATTGTTTTCTAACTGCTCTTTAATGTTTTATGTAAAGCACTCTGAATTGCCCTGTTGCTGAAATGTGCTATACAAATAAAGCTGCCTTGCCTTGCCTAATTAAAACTAGGACCATACCTTTAAACTTAATATACAGTATATAATGACATCGGTAGTGCAAGTCTTATAGAAATTCAGGCTTACTGTTCCTGCGCAACACAAAGAGACAGAAATAAAGTAGATGAGCAGCTGATGAATACTGGAGTGTGTTTTTGTGATGTCACCCCAACTAATCCAATAGAGTTTGTACCGAGGTCTGTCCTGAATTTTGCCGGAACTCATGGAGTCATTATACCGCTCCGGACATCTGCCCGTCTGCTGTGTGCATACAAGAGTGAGTGAGTGAGTGTGTGTGTGTGTGTGTGTTGTAATTAGGGAGGAAGAGAGCGCTGCACTTTGTGACTTCCGCAAATGGGGATATGAAACTTGTCCAGCTCCACCACCCTCTACCGATAAACTCTAATTTTCGCTAATGTCTACTTCTGATCCCTTCAAACGTCCGCCATTTATCTCATTTGTGTTTTGGCAGGTTGAAGATGTAATTAACCGCGTCCAATAACGAGATACAAACATGCAGCCTGCAGTTAAAGTGTGAAGAGTGTTGTTAGAAAACTCTCCAGCGATTAGGAAGTCTGCCTTCCTAAATATTACATTTAAAAAAGACTTCAGTAGACTTGACTACTGTAACGGTCTTTACAGGTCTCCCTGAAAAAACAATCCGACAGCTGCCGCTGATTCAGAACGCTGCTGCCCGAGTCCTCACTAAGACCAAGAGAGTGGATCACATCACTCCAGTACTGAAGTCTTTACGGCTTCCAGTGCCTCAAAGAGTTGATTTCAAAAATAATTTTAAATCACTATTTATAAATCACAAAACGGTTTAGGGCCAAAATACATTTCTGATCTGCTACTACATTATGACCCACCCAGACCTCTCAGGTGGTCTGGGACAGGTCTACTTGTTGTCCCCAGAGTCAGAACTAAACAGGGGGGAGCAGCGTTCAGTTTTTATGCTCCACATATTTGGAACAAACTCCCAGAAAACTGCAGGTCGGCCGCAACTCTCAGTTCTTTTAAATCTAGACTGAAGACCTTTCTTTTTGATGTTGCCTCTCTTTTAATAATTGTTGATGCACTGTACATTTTATTGTATCTGTTTTTAATCTTTTAATCGTTTTTAACTGCTCTTTAAATTTTTATGTAAAGCACTTTGAATTGCTCCTTTGCTGAAATATGCTATACAAATGAAGCTGCCTTGCCTTACATTTGACTAACGTTGCTCCAAAGTAAATTTACAGGTTAATATATAATGTAAATATATGTCCTCCTTTATTGTTGTTGTACTATATAAAGAGAAATTCCTATTTTATCTGCTTTATATGTTTAATTGTTTTAACTGCTGTTTGTTTAATTTCTTATACTGCAGTGTAACTTTTATTCTCATATTTTATCTGTTTTTAATTTTTTTTAAATCTTTTTTCATGTAAAGCACTTTGAATTGCCCTGTTGCTGAAATGTGCTATACAAATAAATCTGCCTTGCCTTGCCTTACTACATTACCGTTTATTCACATTTATAAACTACAGCTGACACACATCCTACAATACATTTTTCAATGAAGATGTTACTAGGGTTACTGTAATATCGTCCATCATTCAAAACAGAAATGACTTTGTAAGAGTCCATGTCAGACTTTTAAAAGCTGGATATCTCATTTTGCAATCCAAGTCTTCACATTCATTTCATAATAATAATAACAGTGTCAAACTTTTGAATAATCTTTTGGATATTAAATTCCATCATTTCTGCGTGGCAGCTTGGATCCTGAAAGCCCTGATGGCTAAAATGTTAATAAGCGAGCTAATAAAAGGAAAGGAAGAGTATTTAGGCTGTCATGGCTGGCTTCTCAGCTGCAGGGGCTCTGTTGTTTGTTTTGAAGCACTAATAATGGCGGCGCAGATTTATAATTATGAACTTAGTGAGGTGAGGAAATTACTAGAGATGAATAGACAGCAGGGGACCAGATTGTTGGTAGGCACACATCAGAGTCTGTTCCTGACTCACTCTGATGACGGGAGGTGGAAATGAATACGCCTCGTTCCAAAAAACAAAATATTCATCATTAACAAAAAAATGACATCTCTTGCAGAATACATGCTCATATACTGTAGAAGAAAAGCATATAGAGAGGAATAATCCGCCTGAAACTTTTATTACTTTTTTCCTTTTCTATCTCGATGAAGTTTGATAGTGTTCTACGGAATAAAATAGAAGAATATGCTGCGACTAAGTAACCTAAAGTAACACATGTACAGTATTTGCGTACAGAGCAAGTGTGAGCTATGTTTGGTGTTAAAGCAGTGTTTAAAGGCCCATTATCAAAATCTGTGTTGCCCGTTCACAAACTTGTCCTTTTTCATGAATATTTACCTCCACCATCAATTCCTAGTATTCCTTTTGGCTTGAAATTTTACATTTGCATTTGCATCAACTGGGGTAGACGCTCCAAATTCATGCTCCATCTTGAAATACGTTAGCCGGTTAGGGACATACAGGACATACTGCTCCGCCTTTCGTGTTTTTGCTGTCACATGATAAACTCACTGGTGCTGCTAATGCTGCTAACGGGTATCGTAGCTTCCCGGCCCCCGGCAAGTTTGAAGAAGGAAACATGGAGGAGCACACGTATTCAAAATCCAAATTTCAGGAACAGGAGTCTTCTTCTTCTGCCCAGAAAAAGAAAAAGGAGATTGAAAAGAGCAAGAGACCGGCTTTTTGAAACATGAAGGCTACCGTAGCTGTAATACGTACTTTGGACTGCATGGCGAGAGAGGGTTGATTGCGATATATGATCTCAACGCTAGATGGGAGAAATTCCCATATAAACTTTGCAAACTTGTGATGATTACGAATGATTACGTCACATTTTCTGTGCTTTCTGTAATAAACGCACGCACACGCACGATTCCGATTCAAGCGGTCCTGATTTCATTACATTTCTAATTCAATTTGATATCAATAAGGTTAGGGAGAGTCAATTTTGCTTCAATATAAAATAGATAATCAAAGAACTTATGCTGTAAATTGTTTACATTATTAAAATGACCCCTCCAAAATGTGTGTTGGGTTATACATCCAAGGTGAAATGGCATGTACCAAAAGCTTGATTTCATCAGTCGTTATCACATCACTCAAACAAAGATTGATGTTAATTGGAGAATTGATTATTTTGACACAGGTTTATAGTGACAAAAATAAAATAATGTTTTATTTGACCCCATTGTGTTCTGTTACTTGTGTGTCTCATACAAATCTTGGCCAAAATAATTTGTCTCATCACTCACACTGAGCTTTTTTTTTTAACAATAAGCTTGCCTGTTTTGGTGGGTAAGTTGACTAAACACATCACCTCTTCCTTTTTTCCCTGCACTCTCTTTCATGTTCTTTCTCTCGGACTAACCTACTATCTGCACTGGATAGGCATCCTTTCCACCCGTTTCCCTCCTCTCCATCCCTCCCCTCCTTCTCCTCCCTGCACACAACAGATGGCAGACAAGTGCAGGAGAATTTCCCAGAGTGCGGTGGGAGGTGTTTCTCTACAAGTGTTTGTGCATAAGCTGGGAATGTGCGCTTGTGATCTCAGACCATTATTTACATCTGCAACGTGGCACAGGTAGCAGCTGCTGCTGCTTCCCGGTCCTCCTGTCAGCCAACCACAATGCAGCGTTGCCGCAACCCAGAGGTATGGAGCGAGTTGGCAGTTTACACGCCTCCATGCGTCAGTCAGCGTTACCTCTGACTTTTAGCTGGATGGACAGTATAGTCAGGGGTTTTAGGGAATTGAAAAAGAAAAATATTTTGCAACCAAAATGCCTTCTGCATCACATGAGCATTTCACTTGGTGGAAGAAGCCCAGCGGAAACAAATGTGTCAAATGACTCAGTGAGAATGCTTCTTGTCAGCCTCCTTATCGCTAAACTCTCCAATCATGCATCAGTGAACTAATCGGCATTTCTGTAACTATTTCACTGACAAGCTAATGTGGGCGTCCTGATACACACTCAACCGCTACCTTACTCAAACAACACAGCAAAGTACTCCACTGTTCAAGCTGTCACAGAGCCACTGAGTGGAAAGTGTGGGCTATAACTTTATATACGTATCTATATACTGTTACAAAATACTGGTATAACTCTTCAGACTGCTGTCCTTCCTTTCCAGCAGCTTCGGATTTCCATTATTTCCATACATTGCACATATCAACTTGCAGAGACTTGAAAACGTGCTTGAAATACAGTCGGTAACCCACAGTGATCACATCGACAATACGAATTGCATTGCTAATGCCGTTATGTTCTCAAGAAAGTAGGTAAGAAATCAAATACAAAGCAAACGAGACCCAGCCCATTGACTTATGTCCACTGTAGTGGACATTTGAGTTTCATTCCTCTCCTTGGAATCTTTTGTGCAAGTCTCTTAATTCCTGCTGTACTGTACAGAGGACATCCTGGGCTTTTCAGTGATGTGTCATTTGATTGACTGGGAGGCCGGGAACCGCCTCTATCTTTCAATCCAAAACGGACAGCATAGGAACAAGCACATTTTATGGAAAGATAAGAGATGAGTCAAATATTGTTTGTCTATGGTTTTGTTACTATGATAATCATATATTTTCTTGTTCATTAAGGTGTTAGGAATCATATATTGAGTTCTGATAGAAACTACATTATGTATCTTTTGAAAAATTTGCCATTTTATGAATGTCAATTATAGTGGACATCAGGACTATCTTCATGTAAATAATGACTCCACATCTACCAGATGTGTCTGTTTTCGTACTCAAATGATCCTGTTGTCCACTACAGTGGACATTCTTTAAATAAATAAAAATAAAAAAATTAAAATTGTAAGATGTTTTTTTAACCTTAAACAGGTATGGAATCACAAAAAAATATGATTAGGAAAAAAAACATTTCCTTGGTTCTCAGGAGGAAAAAATAATAAACCAAAATCCAAGACTGGCAACATAAAAACATATCTTAATTTATATAACGATGCCCCGTGATACATGGTACAACGGTAGTGCAAGTCTAAATAATACTGTACCATATGAAGATGTTGTGTATGATCTGGATCTAATAATATTAATTATAGTAATAACGTTAGTAATATATAGGCCAACCTTCTCTGACATTCACAAGACATATAACCTCTATGGAAGCATTTAGATGGACTTCGGCCTCCATTACACCATTACTGTCCTCCACAGCAGTGGTTCTAGCAACACAGACAGTGCTTCTCCAGGCTGACTAACATTGGTCTGTTAACTGTTAGTCAGTCTGGTCAACTAGTGTTCAGGTAGGTTACAAGAAGTGTTCAGGAAGAAAACATATTGCTGTTAATTAAAGATTCTTTAGTTTACTGTATTTCCCACCAAAGCTTGGTGTGAAACCTCACAGAGAAACTGGGGGCCTTGATGGTTCATAACAAATTAGGTGATTTTAAGAAAAAAAAAACAGACTGTGTGTGAAAAGTGAGCATGTTGTGCATAAATGTGATGGTGGGTATATCTGCAGAAAAATGAAAACAAATCTTTTTTTCCATTAGAAAAATTTGTATCGGACGCCTAAAAGGTTTCACAAACGCAAAATAAAACAAAATAAAAAAGTTGTATCATCATCTTTTTATTGAGTGTTAAAAGAAAATTCTGGCGCAAAATGAACCTAGGGGTTAATAACACATGATTACAGAGTCGACCTTTCTCTGGGATCTGTTTTTATGCTAATCGAATGTGTCTCTAGCTTGAAACAAGCTAGCGCAAACCGCTAGTCGGGGCACGGCTAAAGTATAAAGAAATCGCTATTTCTATACCACTAACGACGAACGCTGTGCAACCAGTAACCAGTAACCAGTAACGTAGCTCAAGCACGGCGTTCGTCATTCGACTGGTCATGACTGTTTTACCAAGATGGCGCCTGCTTGGATACATGAACGGTACTGTCTTACTAAACTATCTTTTTAATAAACTGTCTGTTCACTTACAAAGTTCTCAATGCTTTGGTTTACATGTAGGGAGCCTCATTATGATACCATGGAAGTGCAGTGTTATTTTGAGCATTGTTAGTTGGTTACTTTACCCATGCCCCGACTACTAGCTTTATAAGCTAATCAGCGGTTTGCGCTAGCTTGTTTCAATCTAGAGACACATTCGATTAGCATAAAAACAGATCCCAGAGAACGGTTGACTCGGTATTCATGTGTTATTAACCCCTAGGTTCATTTTGTGCTGGAATTGTCCTTTAATAGAGGCTTTTCCCCCCCCAATAATGGCATGCAGACATAGGGCCCAGGGAAAACACAAAGCAAATGTCGGGATGTGGAAACTTTGCTGGCTTCATAACTAAAAGGTGGGCCTCTAGCAACCCGGCACTTAATGATGTCAGATTGTGTCCACGGTAACGCCCGCTGACAGTAACCACAACAATAACTAGGAGACTAATGAGACTGTTTTCCACCTCAGAGTCTGCCTCTGTGGATGTGCGTGCAAATATTTTTTTTTTACTGACCGGTAACTCCCTCTGACAGCTTCATTAAAAGTTAGATTAGTGCCGTTTAATGAGTGCCGGCCGCTTGTTAACAAACAGGTCACAGCGGAGAAAGAGAGACGGAGGGAGAGAGAGAAGGACAAGGAGAGGAAGAAAGACGGGGGCATGTCCATATCAGAAGACATCAGGATAAATCAGGGGGTGTGAATTCCATTTGTTTTGGTGGTGGGGTGTTTATTTTAAAGGTGCAGTCCACTATTTTTACATGTCCAACGAATGAGACTATTCAGTTGCATTATGGGAAATGCAGGATCCACTGCTTTTGAAGCTTGAGCCATACTAGGAAGGATGTAGGAAGGTTGGGATATGAACCATCCATTAAAGCCCCAGCTTTTTGGAAGTGCAACTCTGAATTACTGGACTAAACTATTTTATATTACACTCAAGTTTAACTATATAAACTTGGACTTGGTAGTTTATCCCACAGGTCATCTTTAAATGTGCCAAACCTTAAACAAATGGTGGTAAAAGAAGGGATACACCGATCCCATACTGACTCAAATAGCTAGAAAGGGTGTCGGTGACAATGGGGCCGATCTTTTCAATTCAATTCTCTGTTTATGTACTATTTTTGGGAAATTTGACAAATTTTTTGCTGCATTTAAAAGATTCACACTTGAATAGAGTTTCCTTATTCCTTTTATTACCAAGATGCTGGTGCACGATTCATGTTTTTAACCCTTGTGTTGTCTTCCATTCGCAATGCACTTGTTGTCCTCAAATCAACACTTTCTGACGCTTTTTTGTCCCGTTTTTTTCACTTTTAGGGATTTTTTCAATCTTTTTGGCGCTTTTTTTTTTTTTTTTTTTTTACCATTTAACGCTTCTTTTCACTACCATGTATAAACACAACTAACACCAACTTATACCACCAGTTTAACACTTCTTTTTTTGAATGGTCAATAAACTTTATTTATAGGAAATTATTCCTAACCCTTGAGATATGAAAGCAAACATTATGAATTATTTAGACTAATATTAAAGGAAGGATAATCACAAAAGGGTACGTGTCAACATTCAGTTGGGATACTGTTTCGAAACATTTCAATTTTCTTTTTTCAAATGCTAAAAAATGTAATAAAACACCCAAAGTTCACTGAAAGTAGACATCCAATCTTTTGTTGTACTTGCAAAGCGTGTTGTATGTAATCATCCATGTTATTTTTGGATAATTAAAATTAGGTAGTTAAAAAGAAACCCATGGTGCCCGGATAGCCCGGATAGGTTGAAAAACGCCACACGCGGGACGCAATCTCGGCTCTCCTGGGTGAAAGTCCTGTGTTTTACCCATCCACCACCCCCTCAACCAACCTCCCTCTGCAGACCTACATCTTTTCATACTACTCGCTATGGCGAAAATTCACACCAAATGTAGGTCAATGGTGGCCGACCGGCGTTGATAAACGCGTCTTGATGAAACGCAAAAACGGCATACAAATTGGTGTGTCATACACACGCCTCTTTATGAGATCAGTCTGCTATATAAAAACAATGCAATGCTTGTGTTTTATTTAGAACATTGCTTGGATGTAAATGTTCATGTTTAATACCTTGATGTGTGAGAAATGTGCACATTTGGTTTGAGAGGCTGAATATTAGAGCAGCGTGATAAACCATGTAAACCCTGTGGATGCTTTCCTTTTTTTAATCACTTTCACCAATTCAAAGAGGATCGAAACAAATGGCCATCACAGTGTCTGGGAATCGTTTTTTTATCCACTGAAATATTTTTGTTTTAAAGCATTTAAAAAGTACATGGACACTAATGCCACTTATAAACTTTCTCCCAGAGGTTCTTCCATAGGGAGGCTGGAGCTCTAGCACTTTCTAATTAATCACACTGACAGGTAGTCTCTCCATCACCCAATTACTCTCTCAGCATCTCTGTCCCCTGCTCTCTCTTCTTCAACCCTCTCTGACAACTTTCTCCTCTTGTTACCTCTCAGCTGTCCTTCCTCTAACAGCGGTCTGTCCAGTTCAGTTGTTCTGCCTAAAAACCCGCAGTCTGGGGTCAGTGGATGTTTATAGGACTCTTCTGTCCATCTGGCTTCCCTTTTTATTCTTGTCCTTTTCTTTGTTTTAGTCTGTTTTATTTCCGTTTGATTTTCTTTCTTCCACATTATATTATATATCTCTTCTGTCTCCTCCCCCCCCCCCCCCCCCTTCCTTACTGAATTGCAAGCATGTAAATCCCCAAAACCATGACATTTACTGCTAATAACAGACTATTGACTTACTTCTACTTACTTTTACGAAAGTGAAATATCTGAATGCAGGATTTGTAATCGCAATGGAGTATTTGTGGCATTTCTGCTTTTACTTTAAAGGGCTTTTATATAGACCTTAGTGGTCCCATAATACTGTATCTGAAGTCTCTTTTATATAGACCTTAGTGGTCCCCTAATACTGTATCTGAAGTCTCTTTAATATAGACCTTAGTGGTCCCCTAATACTGTATCTGAAGTCTCTTTTATATAGACCTTAGTGGTCCCCTAATACTGTATCTGAAGTCTCTTTTATATAGACCTTAGTGGTCCCCTAATACTGTATCTGAAGTCTCTTTTATATAGACCTTAGTGGTCCCCTAATACTGTATCTGAAGTCTCTTTTATATAGACTTTAGTGGTCCCCTAATACTGTATCTGAAGTCTCTTTTATATAGACCTTAGTGGTCCCCTAATACTGTATCTGAAGTCTCTTTTATATAGACCTTAGTGGTCCCCTAATACTGTATCTGAAGTCTCATTCCCAAAATTCAGCCTTGGTGCAGAATTACAGCCACTAGAGCCAGTCCCACAATGAGCTTTCCTTGGGATGTACCATTTCTGTGTCTGTAGCTTTAAATGCTATTGAGGAGGAGAGGGGGGTGGGGGGGCAAGGTGGAGGGTGGGGGTGTGGCCTTGACCAACTGCCACTTTGCTTGTTTGAAAGCCATGATGTCTCTCTCTCTCTCTCATGGGTGGGCCAAATTCTCTGGGTGGGCAAAGCAGAGAAAGGGGAGGTAACCTTGCTCCTTATGACCTCATAAGGAGAAGATTCCAGATTGGCCCATCTGAGCTTTCAAGGCAGAGCAGGATACCCAGGGCTTGGTTTACACCTATCACCATTTCTAGCCACTGGGGGGCCATAGGCAGGCTGGGGGAACTCATATTAATGTTAAAAAACTTCATAAAGTGAAATTCTCATGCCATGGGACCTTTAAGGATTTGAGTTCTTCTTCCACCACTGCACAAAGTCATACATATCAAAAATTCTAAAAAATATACAAACATGCTATGGAGCGTATTCACAGTTTACTGTGGAAATGTCAGGCTCCTTCAGCTCGTCTGGCCTCTCATTTTCTTTCTCTCCACACCTATTAAATGCCTGCTAAAAAGTTGGACTAGTTGAACTTCAGAGAGAGATAGAGAGAGAGAGAAAGAGCAGGATGAGTTTCTGTTTTAATGAAGACAACAAAGCTCTATGCATCATTACGTCTCACATAATTAAAGAAAGAAGAAACTCAAGTGTTTGATTAAAAGACCTTTTGTCTGAAAACACCCTCAAATACACAGACACACACACACACGCGCATGAACACATATACCCACGCAAACAGACGCACAAACATACAAATAAATACACAAGAACACAGAGTATACAGAAAAATATGGCGCTCTCTTTTTTTTAGCTAATGATGCAAGAAGCAACAGATGAGGGCGGTTTAACTTGATCAGAAAAAAACACACACACACACACACACACACGCCTGTGTCCCTATGGGGGGTTAATGTCACCTCCGTTTGGCTGATTGTAGTGGCTTTTCGCCCCTGGAGACTTTCCACTAGTCTGCACAGTTAAACTCTTTATCTGCTCTTCATCTCCACAAGCAGGCAGAATCTCTCACACACACACACACACACACACACACACACACACACACACACACACACACACACACACACACACACAGTAAGAGACAAAAACACTAGAAGCATCTCTGATTTCCAAAATGTCCTTCAAGGCACTGAACAAAAAACAAACAAAGACGTCATAGCTGCAGATATTTCATCAAATTGTACACCTTGAAGTGCCACGCTGTCAGATGTGTAAACATCATGGAATTGCAAATTACAAGATGCTGTCTATCTAAAAAAAAAAAAAAAATAACTAAGAAGAAAATGCAAAGAAGAAAAAAAAAAGAGAAAAACAGAATGCACCAAAGGTGTGTAAAATGTCTTGTTCAAGGCTGCTATTGAGAACGGCAGGTCTAATGAAGCTGTCTGAGGGTTTAAGAGGGAAGTTATCCCTTGTCCGTGTGTGTGTGTATGTGTGTAGAATAGAGAGACGGTCTGAAGTCGAGGAGCTTCGGTCTCTCACCTGTTCCTCTCTTCGCTGAACAACAATAATTACCTTCCCAGGTTATCAAAGAGGACCATCTCCACTCTCACGGCCTGCACAGACCCTCTGTTCCAACAAAGGCTTGGGTTCGCAAGCAAAAAACTCACACATTCTGTTTCGTATTCAAGTCTTTTATACTGATGAACACCTCTGATTCAGATTGAGTGTTTCTCAAAGGGGGGTACGTGCACCCCTAGGGGTACTTTGGAGGACTGCAGGGGGTACGTGACAGCTAAATGTTTTTCAGTTACAAGGCTGTAGTTACTTCTGGTTTGTTTTTTTTATCGCTGCTTTTTGAAGTTTGTCCCCTTTTTTTTGAAGATTTTGTTGTTTGCTTTGACCTATTCTTGCCTTTCTTCCGTACGTTTGTCTACTGTCTACTTTCTTTAAAGTTTTTTGAAAACTCTTTTTGTTGCTTATTTGAATTTTTTTGTGACTTTTGTCGCCCTGGTGTTGCCTTCCTCCTTTCTACTGTGTTTTTTTGCTAAAAGTTTTTATTACTATTTTCAACCTATTCTTGCCTTACTTCCTTCTTTCTACGGTCTTTTTCATAGGTTTTGTTGTTTAAAAAAAAAAAGAGTTGGTGTCTCCTTTTCTCATCAGCATTTAAATGTTTTTTTCAGGTACAAGGCTGTTGTTTAGTAAATCTATCGCTGACATCGCTGTATTGTTCCTCTTTATTTAGACTTTTTTTTCCTACCAAAAATTATTCGCACTGGTCAGGGGGTATATTTGGCTTAAAAAAACTGTTCAAAAAGCTTGAGAACCTCTGATTTAGAAGACTTACCGTACCGCCAAAGAAACCGTATCCACTCTTACCTACGTTACCTGACAGTCGATTTTCACACCACACTAAAAGAAAATACCTAGAATGAACTAAGGAGGAGAGTTAATCAAGTCTCAAATGCCAGAACTTAATCTATTTAACCCTTGTGTGGTGTTTGGGTCTGTGGGACCCATTTTCAATGTTTGCTAAAAGAAGAATGATGCTATTTATTATTTATTCCAACTCAAACTCACTGGCATTGGCTCATTTTCTGTGAAGAACATAAAAAATAACTTATTTTCAATGACTGCACATGGTACACCCCCCTACACATAACTATTACATATGAAGTGTACGGGTCTACTGGGCTAAGTGTATTTAAATGTAGGTGCTATGAAACTATGTTGTCTTTCTGCACCTGCTATTCCCACAACTGTTACATTTCAAGCATTTCCACCTGTTCTGATTAAGTTCTAAGAAATAAGCACCAATAATGATCAAACATCTTGTTTCTATTTCTACCTTTTCTATAATTGAATTTCCTTGTTTTCTCACAAAAATGAAAATGATCAAATGATCATAGATGTGATCTCACAGGGGTGAATGGCAAATATGAACCATAAATGATATATACAGTACAGGCCAAAAGTTTGGACACACCTTCTCATTCAATCTGTTTCTTTATTTTCATGACTATTTACATTGTAGATTCTCACTGAAGGCATCAAAACTATGAATGAACACATATGGAATTATGTACTTAACTGAAATAACTGAAAACATGTCTTATATTTTAGATTCTTCAAAGTAGCCACCCTTTGCTTTTTTGATAACTCTGCAAACCCTTGGTGTTCTCTCAATGAGCTTCATGAGGTAGTCACCTGAAATGGTTTTACCTTCACAGGTGTGCTTTGTCAGGGTTAATTAGTGGAATTATTTTCCCTTCTTAATAAAAAAGCAAAGGGTGGCTACTTTGAAGAATCTAAAATATAAGACATGTTTTCAGTTATTTCACACTTTTTTGTTAACTACATAATTCCATATGTGTTCATTCATGGTTTTGATGCCTTGAGTGAGAATCTACAATGTAAATAGTCATGAAAATAAAAGGAAATGCATTTGAATGAGAAGTTGTGTCCAAACTTTTGGCCTGTACTGTGTATATATATATATATATATATATATATATATATATATATATGATTGGTAATTGAGCTAAAGTAAACATCTGTTAATTATTTTTGCACAAATTGTTATGGCTGTATTGATTTAAAAGCCTAATAATGTGGTTAGCTGTGTAACAAAAATATGAACACCACACAAGGGTTAAATATAAATATATATTTCAAGACATTTATCTTATTTGTGACACAAAACTTAACGAATACCTTTTCACATCAGTGATCCAAATCTACATACACATGCACACACACATTCTATGTTGCTTTTGATTAAGAACAAAGTTTAAAAAAAAAAAAATCATACAACAGAACAACACAGCAATCCGACTTGTAAAGTTTTTGGTTTGTACACTCATCCATAACACAACTATTGGCTGTTTAGGTTTAAATAAGAGTCCAATGTCCCTTTGCTCTCTATTAAAGCCCTCAGTGGAGTCTCTCCCGCCATGTTAAAGCATTCACACATGTTCGATTAAGAACCATTAATTTGCCAAACTGCATTCTCACTTAAGCCATCGGAGGGTTTTTAAATCACGGCCAATTACACCGCCACCACTCTGCTTACATTACTGAACCAATCACTCAGACGGAGAGAGAGGCCCTGTCCCATTACAGCCGAGTGGGAGAGGAACTGAAGACAGTCCTCTGCTCTGACCCGCCCAAGAATTCAGCAAGGGGGGGCAGAAAAGTGCAATACTTTCCGTAAAGCAGGCTATGGCTGGTATCGTGGCTCATTGGTCTTGTTTGATATTAAAGCTGAAGCCAGTAGTTCTGTTTCACCAAGGCTGTGTCTACTTATTAACAAGTTTCTTCTGGGTTTTCCGACACATTCCCAGATCTAAGAAAACTAAAATTTGAAATGCTCAGCAAAATGTGAAAAGTGTCCTCTATACGTAGCTACTGTAGAAAGTTAGGCTGTGTGTATGTAGCCCGTCTGACTTTCACGCAGGAGGCTGGAGTTCCAACCTGTTCTCATTACCAGGTCGTACAATACCAACGTTTGTCAAAGCCATTGGGGCTTTGGCATCTATATAGTAACAAACCAGGTTTTCAATGGACTCCAATTCAACACATTCTCACTCCCGAACACTTAGTCAGGACCCATTGGCGTCACTTTTTAACGCTTTTGGTACCCCTTTGGCATCATTTTTCAACGTGCAGCGTAAGGTTAACCTGACGCGTCAGATGGTTTGTTAACACAGAACCATCTGAGAAGCCGTAGTTGGAAAATGCTTGGGGAAGGGCAGGCACTTTCCAAAAATATCTGACAGGTGATTGGATAGACCATCTGTCTATTAAGTTGTTGTTTGTTTTGTCTGAGAAATCATGTTTTTTTGCATCAGTTTTGTATAGCGGAAGACAAATTAAATGCAAATTAAAGCTGGGTTATCCAACTAACAGAAGCTTATAGCAAGTATTTCCAGTGTCAAATACATATTTGTCAAATGCATATTTGACAACTCTTAAATGTCCAAAACACACATTTAATCACAGGCAAAGTGTAATGAAACAAATATGTGACTTTGTATGATGATGATGATCTGCTTTATGTTAATTGTTGTGGCATTTGAATCTTTTGAGTAAAATGCCTTTCTTTACAGGCCAGTGCTTCAAAGGGAGGAAAATAAAAAAAAGATATGCATTTCCATCACACGTGTAAGTGTATATGTAGGTGCTGGTCTGTGCTCTAGCATGTCCGTGTTCTTTTCTACCTGTTGTGTTGCTAAAGTTAGAAATGAACAAGGAACTGAACAGTACATTGGGAGATTGTGAACAGGAGCTAGAGAGGAAGAGGCGGAGAGACAGAGAGCAAGGAGAGATGCTGCACTCCGCTCAGAGATTCTCTAATTAGAGACAATAATTGTCTTTAATGGCGGTGGAGTCACTCAGGGCATCTCACATGGAGTGTGTGAGTAGTTATGGGTATCTGTATTTGTGCCGTCAGGTACTTGTTGCCAGGCTGCTGGTTGCCATAGAAGCTGTTTTTGCTTTTATAGCTGATGGAGGGACAGTATGATGCGTTGACGCTTCAACTTCAGTGCATTAACTTTAAACTGAAGTGCTGCCTGCCTTCTGCGTTAGCAGCATCCTGGGTGGGTTTCATAGCGAATCAGGTTAACTGTGTGTTTCAACAGTAACTTAACAATCAATCCACTTTTTTTGATATGGTGAATTAATGCCGAAAAGTCGACTTTTCAGTCTAAGGAGCCTGATTTGACTGCCATTCTCCCAGTTGTCGCAGTGTCATCGAGTTGACTATCACTTTATGTAGAAACAGTTTATGGTGGTGCATCTCTCTCTCTCTCTGATTGTCCTTTTGCGGAGAAACGGCAAGCAAGCAGACTAAGAAACTGAACTAAGTGACCTGTATGCTCCGGTAGCTTACTACAAAGCGAAGGCACACACACACACACACACACACACACACACACACACACACACACACACACACACACACACACACACACACACACACAAAAGCCTGTTCTATTGACTGACGCACAGCCGTGGTTAAACACGTCGTAAACGTGAAACGGAACTGGTTAAGTTAACTAAAAATACTTAGGGTTAAAGCTTTGGTGCGTAACGTTTTTATTTTAATGAATGTCCGTTCAAGCCGTTGCCAAATGAGTTGCTAAAAAGCTAATTAAGACTATCAGCTCCACACATCTCTGGATTTCTCATTATGGCTGCGTTCAGAAACTGGTGTCGTCCACCAACTTTCGCACGCCAAACATCGAGTGAAGATAATTACCTCTTCTGAAGAGTCCATCTTCCGTGTCCTCCTTGGTTCCTAGCAAATTCTTGGAGGAGGGGTGGGGGCGGTGTACGATCACGGAAAGCTTGTATCATGTGGACGCCCCGACAGTTTTGTTGTCATTACTTAGAATTCCTGATGGGGGAGACCATGAAACTACGCACTATAGCTTTAATAAAACATTAGGGATTGGGTTAAAGTCACATAAAACTATTAAAATGAGGATGTTACGTGTCGTCACAGACTAGGGTTTCACTTCAAAAAATGACAGGGAGTTTAAGGAGTTCACGGTGGGATAGAGAAATGTATTAAGTTTTTTTTTTGCCTAACAGTTTAGTTTCAGTCTAACACATGTTTATGCATCATGGAGCTTTTATTTCCAGCCACAGACTCCAGCAGGTTTGATTGGTCTCATTAATTCCTTCTCCCGTGTTGATGTTGTGCTAATCAGTGAAATCAGTGAATGCCTAACTCTTTAGATGGCTGCCCATCGTATGCCTTCACATGAAGATAGATGCAACATTCAACACACACACACACACACACACACACACACACACACACACACACCCTGGGGACAAAGCTTTAGTTCAGATGTTAAACTTTTAATAAGTACCAGGTCTTATAGTTTATTCACCTGTGCATCTTGCTGCTGTGTGTGTACCTGTTTTACTATATTCGTGGGGTCCAAAAACCGGGGACTACAGTATCCTTGTGGGGTCTGCACAGCCTCGTGGGGACCAAAATGCTGGTCCCCACGAGTTTAAAGGGCTGTTAGAGGGTTAAGACTTGGTTTTAGGATTAAGGTTAGAATTAGGTTATGGTTAGGGTGAGGGTTAGGGTTAAAGTTAGGTATTTAGTTGTGATGGTTAAGATTAGGGTAAGGGGCTAGGGAATGCATTATGTCAATAATGAGTCAAGTCCCCACAAATATAGTGATAAAGACTTGTGTGTGTGTGTGTGTGTGTGTGTGTGTGTGTGTGTGTGTGTTGAATGTTGCATCTATCTTCATGTGAAGGCATACGATGGGCAGCCATCCAAAGAGTTAGGCACGCATTTTAGTTTGAGAAGGTAAGCCTGCGTTTGCTTCGGACTACAAAGTGATTTTAGTCAAAAAAGCTTTGCGCCAGTCGAGTAGAAGAATGCTAATCTCTTTTCACTTCCTGCCGACGGCCTCAGGAGGAGGCCTGGTGAATGCAGACGGTGGATGGAGGGCTACACTACAATAGGACGAAGTGATAGCTCTCTCAGTGGCTCTCTGACCCGGTCACGCAGCACTGACTACAATATTTAGCCTAACAGCCTTGGAGCGGAAATAGAGTGACGTGAATATCATTACAATGTATTCTAGTTCTTAATAAACACTAATTGATTTTTAGTATCAAAGCGTGCACGCACAACGCACACACAAACCAGAACTGTGCAAACCAGAACTGTGATCACTTTTAACTTGACATATTTCATAATGTATTTAGTCTTCTTCTTCTTGTGTATTGCATACATGTATCTTGTAGTGTTCTGCTTTCGTAACATGCCGAGGGACTACTGATGTAAATTAGCATTCTTGCCAACTCTGGCATGTTTACATCTTGTATTTTACTGTATGCTGATAACAAACACACACACACACACACACACACAACTAGAACTAGAATATTCTACACCTTTTCAGTGATCATAAATTATGTGAAAGAAATTGCTTATTGAGCAAAACAATCCAATTAAATTACCATTATGACATGGCCAGTAAGTCTGTTGGGAACCACATGGTTCCCTTTAACCTCCGTTGGGCAGACGTCTTTCTTAGTGCTGATCAGAAACACATAACTTTCATCTACAGAATTTAAAAATGGATCACTAAATTCACGTTGAAACACTGGGATGCATTTTATAATTTTGTTATCGTATTTTTATTGTATTGTATTATTTTGTATGTATGTGGTCGTTCTGTTATTTGTTCAAGGATCTAGCCAAGGTTTTAAATGCTGTGAAACAGTATGCTGCTCTGGTCCATGCTATGTTGGCCTATTTATATACAAAAACTCCTTACTCAAGTACCACCTAGTAGATTTTTCCAGAGCTTTATCAGCAGATGCTGTTTGCTGGGTCGTCATGGAGAGGTCATCATGTGTATAAGCATGCAACATAGGTCATGTCTGATGAAGAATTTGAAATGTGGTTTAAAGCTAAAACAAGTTAATGATTATATTTCAATTCCCTGTGTTTAATCACATTACAAATGGATTTACAAAAACGCTTACTAAGACTTATACTAGTAATGTAACTTTTGTGTCTTCCTATTATGTTTCATTGTAAAAATCCATGTTAATGCAAAGTCATTATTTTGAAGGATTAATGTTGAGATGTCATCAGGGTTCATGCATATTTTTACCAATACATTTCCATGACTTTGAGGTACATTTTTAATTAATTCGTCTGTGTAGACATGAAAAATAAGAATAACAATATACATCCTTAAATGAATGACAAGCTATATGGTTTCATACAAAATAAACATGTATTCAACACTGAAACCAGTAAGATGTTTACAGATTAAAATCTGTCAAACCCTGAGAACTCCATCATCTAGTCCTAATTGACAAATTACTGGGAGGCAATCATATTTGAAAAATAAATAAGTAAATAAAAGTGTACGGTAACAGACATTAACTTCAAAAGGCAGCAGTATCAGAGAGAAACGTTTTTTTTGGAATACAAGATTTTGTAACTAATATTTTAAACCAATTATGCACAGGTTTATCTCCGTAGGGACCCGTTATATGTTGACAGGCACTTCTAATAACATTATGAGTCCGTCAGAGGCAACAAATATTGTCCCAGGTTTCTGATGCGTTTTAAAGTGCATTATGATGACATTGTCTTGTAGTTTGCGTCGTTATTTTTCCTTAACATTCTACTCAACACTGGTGAAATTTTGTAGGAATAGTGAAAATTAGCCACCTTTAGTGCCCACAGTACCTCTGCAGTTAGCTAGGGCTTTGATTTAGAGGATGGATACCCGGCTCGGACATAAATATCTTAATGCCTGTCGGGCTCGGGCCGGCCTCGGACAGAAAAATGCGGCCCGATCAGCACTCTACTTTGATTCTGGTCACAGCACCTGAAATGGTCCCTTGTTTGACGGTGGACGAGAGGAAGTTACTGAAGCTGGCAGTGGGTGTCACCTTTGTTATCGGGGTGAAAAATATAGATTTTTATCAGTTGATATTAACCGAAACACGCTCTATTACACAGGAATTTGTAAAGAAAAAATCCCATGCCTTTTCCAAAACTTTCTGTATTTATTTTTTTTTTCCAAAACTTCTCCAGGCCTGGAAGTTGCTATTTTCCAATTGCATGACTTTTCCAGGTTATTCATGACCGTGCAAACCCTGTGTGATTATGTCTTAGTCTAAATTCAGATCCTTAATATAACAAACTCACTCGCACCAGTAAAACTCTTTACACACAGACTTCCCTGTGATATGCAAACTGCTCTCTCCGCGGACGTACCTCATTATTGTTTTGTGTGTGTATACTGTCTCTCATTTAATCCCCACAAGCAATTTGGCTTCCATTTGTTCTAAAGCAACAGAGTTTCCTGATATTCAGCCTGATATTTGTTTTCGGTATCTCAGGACTCAGTTTAATCTGCTTGCTAAACAAATCGGCATCAGTGCGGTAGCACTAGTTCCACGTCTGGATGAATTTCGTGTACGAGCAGCTAATTGGACTGAGATTGCTCTGCACTTAAGGAATAAGCCTCATCTTAAGTGTGTTACATTAGATGTTTGTGAAACGTGCATTAAGTTTTAAACTGAAGTGACAGAGTCACTTACAGTTTAGAGGGAGCCAGTTCTGTGTAATGACTGTAGATACGTTTAACTGTTCTGCATAAAAAGTGAAAATGTACTTTCACACAAATGGTGAAGAAATACTGTTTATTTCAGTTTCTACACCTGTGCTCTCTTTATGCTCTGCGATTCTGTGGTGAAGGGAGAGAACATCAACATTTGAACTTTAGAGTTTTGATTGAAATCAATGTCAAAATTTTCACATCAATCAACCAAACACTATTTTCTCTTTCTGTAAAATGCCCATTTTTAAATGATTCATACTGCATTTACAGACATACTTCCAAACCAGTGTCACCACGGAAACTGTTGCTCCCAGCATATAAAACAAGCTTGGACTCTAGAACTAGTCTGACTCAACAGATGTACATCGCTGTGATAAGGCCTGACATCCGGTGCGGCTCTCACGTGCCAGATGCCCTATCCTATCAGAGGTAAGCCCCGCCCAGGACGGTTGTAATTGGTTTAAAGAAATCAAACAGGCCAGAGTGTTTTTCAGAGTGTGAAGACAGATCTGGAAATGTGAGACTAAATTGGAACAAGCAGCATTAATGTAATTAAAGCTATAGTGCGTAGTTTCTGTCTCCCCCATGAGGAATTCTAAGTCATGACAACAAAACTGTCGGCGCGTCCACATGATACAAGCCTTCTGTGATCGCGCACCACCCCCACCCCTCCTACACGCAGTTGCTACGTAGCCAAGGAGGACACGGAGGATTAAAATAACATGATGGACTCTTCAGAAGAGGTCATTATCTTCACTCGAGTTTCTGCACACCAATAGTCACCAGACGCCACAATCTTCTGAAGATAGCCATACTGAGAGATCCAGAGAGAGTTGTGTGGATCTGATACTCTTAATTAGCTTTGTAGCAACTCATTTGGCAATGGCTTGAATGTAACGGACGTTCATTTATATCAAAAAGTCATACACTAAAGCTAAAGTGTATGAATTTGTAATTTTGCAACAACACCAACATCAGTGACCTCAATTATTAAATCCAAATGTTCTAAAAGGTCCAACTTCCAACCTCTTGTGTTATTGCGAAATGCATCAAACAATAGAAGATAACTAGACTATGATTTCACGACTTCTTGTGGAATCTTCACTGTTAATATCATCTAAAGAAAGTGATGCAGGAAGTGCCAATTGTCACACTTCCTGCTTCCGGAACACGGAGTAGGGAATCCGAACTTCCGTTCACCAGTCCCTTTCTCCATGAGGATTTAGATTATCAGCAATAATGTCTAAACCCTCCGAGGTAGACAAGGTGAGCTACGTGGTTGTGAAACAAAAGTTTCTGCTCCTGTAGAAGCTAGAAGTCCGTATGAAATCAACCTTGTTTTAAGAAAAACAAGTTTTATCCGTGATCTTATGGTGAAAAACTACACTACCCACAATCCTAAGCGTAACAGCAATGTCTCTGATTGGTCCAACTCGCTGTTACCATAGAAACGTTTACCGTACACGCAAAACCACAAAAAGCTAGAGCAAGCTTCTACCATTGAAGTCTATGATAGTTTCTGTACACAGTCTCGTACCTTTTGCCTTTTTTTTTACTTTGAGAGTGTTCATTTACAATCCTAACCACATCGTTGTAAGTGACTTCAGGCAGGTTGCGGAGAAACTTGGTCTAGCAGTATCTATCGGGCGCCGCCATTGTAAAAAGATAACCGGAAGAGCCGTATCCCAACTCAGAGACGTTCTTCCGGTCTTCAATTGTTGCGTGACACAGGCCTATTTCCATCTTTAGGTGTCAGCTGCTGATTGAAAAGTTCACTCACAGAGCTGATGGAAGTAGAGATGATCCGATACTGCCTAAAACTGGAGAATAAAAGAAAGTTCTGTGGCGTTCATTGTTTGTGTTTGTTCATGTTTCACAAAGAGTTTAACCTGAGCCAGACCGACAACACATATAGAAATAATATCACATCCATACGGGGATAGTAGTATACAGCTGTTAAAACATAAAATATACGACACACTGGTATCGGATCGGTACTCTGTATCGGCCGATATGCAAGTTCAGGTATCCGAATCGGGAAGCAAAAAATGGTATCGGACCATCTCTAGATGGAAATGTTGACCTTCGTCTGATGTGTTAACCGACAAGCTAGTCAAATAAACAATGGTCATTTAATATATAGTTGAATACCTTAAAACAACACATATTACTTTCGTATATAATACGATGCATCTACTGGTTTGCTGATGTGTTTGAATGGCGCGTGTTTCTGATATTAAATACGTAATATACAAAAATACACACAATTAATCAATTGCACCAAATTGAGCACCAAGACTTTGAGCCTTGGATCTCTACTGTGGTAAAAATCTGATTACCAACTAAGCTAAAATCAAAGTGATGTCCAACTTTATTGAGAATGCTTTGAATTTGGAAATAAAATTTCTAGTTAAATATTTACAGGCTTTTTAAAAGCATGCTTACTGTGGACACACCTGCAGTTAGTCTACAATCATTTGAAAATCCAGATCCAAAATGTAGGAAGCACTATGTCATAGCTCTCATCCACAGTGTATATTTAAAGTTTTGCTGAAGCACCACAGTGTGTGTGTGTGTGTGTGTGTGTGTGTGTGTGTGTGTGTGTGTGTGTGTGTGCGCCTCCAGTTTATGAAAAGCTTCTTAGAGCAGGATTAGGATCATCATTGTCCACTGGTTTATGATAGGACAAGGATTATGTTAGTACAAAGATATGTTTAGCAACACATCCCCAGAACTCCCACATCGGCCATGTATGCAGCAATGCAGCTTAAAGATTCTGGGATCCACTGCAACGGCAGCAACTGCACTATTTAAATTCAAAGCATTCTTTGGTGGTTCAGCTTTGATCTGTGCAAGATTTTCTACATGTAGGCCACAGTGTCAGCTATGGTGGCACTGCACTGCATACGATGGATTTTGTATTCGAGGCTAAGAGAGGATCCATAGCGAGGCGGGTGCTGGTCTGCTTTGTTTAGCCAACTTGAAGCACGTAGTTGAGGGTTAGAGGAGAATGCTGACGTGAGTCAGAGTGGAAGTCTATTTAACCCAAACCACCATCGTTCCCTTACTCTAACCACAGTGTTTTATTAGCCTGAACCCAACACGTCCTGTGCTTTGTACACCCACCATCCACGCTGATGAAAAGTTACAGGTTACAGTAACCGATGCATTCTCATGAAGGGGTACTTCAACTGATACTGCTTTTTCAGGGCCGATACAGATACCGATAATTAGTAGTTAATAAAACCGATGCACATCACACAGGACCGATATGCATACCGTGAAAAGGAAAATCTTCTGATCAAAATTAACATTTTGGAACGTTACAAACTCCAATACACACGTTTGTTTAAATGCTTTAAGCAATTACTCAATAAAACTGAAACTTTAAACACAATACCCAGTGAAAGAAAGTAATAAATAAAAACGGAAATAGCTTCCTGAAGTTTTGACATGCTAACAAAGTGTTGCAGACTGCTTACAGAGCTGTAGCGGAGCTACCGGTAACTTTATCAGTTACCGGTCAAATAAAACACTGATACAGATAATCTGCAAATTGCCAAATATCGGCCCTAATAATTGGTCGAACCCTACTTCTTATGATGTCCTACAAAAAGTTTGGCGCAACAATTCGTCTGATATCTTACGAAATGACAGCTGTTCATGTGATAGTTACAGTGAGCGGTCAAAGTTTGGCCACAGCCTGAAGCAGGCTGTTCTCATGAACCGTTGGTACATATAGCTCTGAAAAGTTAAGCACTGTAATATGTATGTACTCCACCTAATATTTGCTGTATGCCCCACAATGACTGCTGCTGTATAAGAGTGCTGTGGACTGCGTAGGGAGGAGGATGGAGTCAAACCACTGGTTCAGGTGTAACGTTATTAATAAAAGCTAGACCAGCCGTTCCAACCTTGAGTCAACATTGGCCATCAATCACAATGACAACCGGGAGCAGATTTCGGGGATAGCAGCAGAAACAAAAAGAGACAGAGAAACCGAAAGAGAGATGGTTGAGGGGAATGGAAACGGAGGGGAGGGAGAGATATTATTAAAGACGGCTGGCCTACGGCGCTTCCCGGTAAAAATCCTAAACGGAACAGACAGACAAACACAACCGTAAAAAACCATCTCAACCACCATATGGCTCCGGGGAGATGTCCTTGTTGTGTCCCTCACAAAAACTCCCCCCCACCCCCCCCCTCCCGCTCTTTACCCCTCTCTCCACAACCAGACCCCCCTCCTGTCTCTCTCATGTCGACGCTTTTGAAGTTAGCTGGTGGCAGTGTGCTGCTGCTGAATTCCTCTCTGAACACCGGCACCTTCAAACTAATCTGGATCTGGGATGGCGACAGCGGTCACCTGGGCCGCGCTGATAGCAGCGAGGCGTCATTAACATTTACCGCATCTCATGTTTTCAAATGTGCCAGTTTCAACGCGAGGATAAACACAACTTGAAAATTCCACTGGGAGTTTTCATCGCGGTCACTGTATACATTAACTCTGTGTGATGTCAGAGATGCTTTCTATGCAGCACATGCAGTACATGTATACACAGTATACTTACAGAGAAATAGAGATAAAACTGGTATGCATAAGTTTAGGAAGACGTTGTAGGCAAAAATCCAAACCTTGCAGTCCTTAATTATTTTTGTGTGTATGTGTGTGTGTGTGTGTGTGTGTGTGTGTGTGTGTTTGTGTGCGCGCTCGTGCATGTGTGTTTGTGAGAGAGAGAGAGAGAGAGAGAGAGAGAGAGAGAGAGAGAGAGAGAGAGAGAGAGAGAGAGAGAGATTACTTTTCATATCAATTCACACTCAAAATTACTTACTCACCATGGTTATTCATCTCAGTTTTTGGAAACGTAATGTTTTTCTACAACACCACAGATTCTTTGAACTCTTGTTGAAAGTAGGGCTGGGCGATATATCGATATAAAAAATATATCGATATATTTTTAAATGAGATATGGAATTAGACCATATCGCATATATCGATATAGTTCAAATGTGATCCTTGCTCCCATAGATATATACACAGATGTCGCCTTGAGGTTCTAAACATACGTCAAAACTGCCGCCATCTTGGAACAGGGGTCCGAAGCATTCAGATCAACGCTAAAGATGCCGGACTTTTGTACTGCTTAATTATGTTTGATAGAGGAAATGAAAAGAACAAACAGCAATGAATAACATTTAACAGGTGACAATGTGTTTTATGATTATGTATGCCGCCTTCGACCAGCAACCTGAGCTCCGGGCGGCAGCGGGAGGCGGAGAGCTCCGTGGCCGGCCGCAGCGTCTCTTCCCCGGAAAAACACAGCTTTGCCTCGCTGCTGCGCTGTCCCCGCTGATCCAGATCGGACCAGCCAAAGACAGAGTGGTGATCGGTAGGATCTTACACGTAGTCCAGGACGACCTGTATGTCGATATCGGGCGGAAAGTTCCACTAAGTTTGCCGGCGGCAGGCGGACGGAGAGAAGCTACAGCGGGGCAGCAGAGACCGTCTGCGGCTGCAGGATCTGGAGCTCAGTGCCCGTTAAAATGACATGTAACGCATAAATACATACAGAAATAAATAGTGGAGGAATGAGCCTGGACATTTCAGTCTGTTTTAAACTTCACCTTGAAGCAGAAACTCTTAGTTCAGAAGGGTGAAGTTTCCGTTTGAACTCAGATCTGTGAACCGATCATAATAAATATTCTTTGTATTAACACATTAATTAGTTTCTTTGTTTTGTAGTCGATAGTTCATCTTTTAGTTTACTTAAGTGGAAGCAGTATCAAGTGGAAGAATGGGACTATAAACCTAGGCTTACAGGCATGAGGCATTACATTTTGAACAAAGTAGATTATATTAATATCAAAAGCTTAATTGACCTTTGGAACGAATCACAAATATGGAGCTTTGATTTCAAAAAAAGGTACTCCTGTTATACAGTATTTAGGTTTACATTTTATTATTTGAACAGCTGAGCATTTAATCATGAACCAGGTGAAGAAACCGGTTTATTATTTATTTGATTTTGCAACTGTTTCTATGAAACTACTTGTGACATGTCATATTTGATTTTGGCTTTGACTGAACATTTGCTCTCACTTTGCGGAAAAAAATATCGGGATATATATCGTATATCGATATTCAGCCAAAATATATCGGGATATGACTTTTGGTCCATATCGCCCAGCCCTAGTTGAAAGTAGTAATTGTTTTAGTCAAAAATGGCATTGCAGCAACAAGCCTAAAGCAAACTTTTCTACAAATTAGTAGCCAGCTTGTGTGTTGACGTCTGATTTGAGTATCAGCAGAAACTCCTCGCTGGTTTATGAATTAAAAAATGTCTTGCTTCAGTCATGGGAATCAGTGAAAATGTTTTGCTCTCTTATTTATGGTACGATGTTATGAACATGTTGTTCCTCTTTGCTCAATCAACACAGCGGAAGCATCTGACGTACACTATCACGCTGGGATTTTGTAGCGCTCTCGGCACTGTGAGGCTGTACAGCTGTGCTTTGGGCTAAATGCTAATGTCAGCGTGCTAACATGCTCACAATCACAACAATGACATGCTTATTATATTATATAATAGTAGTAATAATATAGACACTGGGCGAACATTCAAACTCCACGCAGTGCATGCATCAGACTTTGCAGCGTTACATCAACTTAACTCCACATTGGCACACTTTCATTTTAATTTGGGAGTCAAATTAGGCCACAAGATGTTTTTTTTAATGTACTACCTTATGATCAGTGAGCTGTTTATAAAAGTACACAAAGGTCAAACATTTCTGTAACATATCAATACTGAAAATGCCATGATGTTATTCTGTTTTCCCGAAAGTTGATCTGAGTGTCATCAATAGGTGCCCATCATTGGAGATGGAGACGGAATAAACTACCCATCAATACACCTGAGCCCAGCCTCAACCCAACAGCTAACAAGTTCAGTCTAACCCTAGTCTCGCATTGCCGGCTCTACCTCCATAGCTCTCCGGAGTAAGGTCTTGCTACACCACACATACATTCTGGGATAGGAGAAAAAAAACTCTGGGTTGTTTGCATTTCTTTAAACCAATCACAATCGTCTTGGGCGGCGCTATGTTCTGGACGCAGCGACGGTGGCTCTGCCAAATAGTCTCGGGAAGGGACTTGTTTTGGTGGAACATTAGCCTGCAAAAATAAACGCCACATACAATATTAAATGATGTTACCTGCTGACACAATACAGTAACACGAGATATTTAAATTGGCAGATACATGGTTAAACCTCATTAGCTCTTACCAGTGTATCTCTGTGTGTACTTCGTTCACAGCAATCCCACCAATCGGTTCCAAAACGTCCCAGTAAGAGAATTAACGCTGTTAACATATTCTTTGTAAATCTTTACAATCATTCCCATAAAGAACCATGCAGGCGCGACTTGTTGCACAATCCAAATTTTCTTAATTATCTTTAGCTTGCTAGTTCAAAGTTTGTTGCCGTTTCTCGAGGCGAACAAGTTTAAGAAAGCAATTCACAGAGAGCAGCGTGTCTCACGCACCGTACGTTGCACAACTATCCCGGAAATGTCCGTTTATCCAGACTAGTCCAACACTGATCCAAGGCCAACAGTTAATATTCCAGTATTTAAACTATCTCTATCCTCCTATTTTATATAGTCTTCTTCCAAATAGTTGTTTGCCTATCCATCAAGTCAGATATTGACTAAATAGTGGCTAAATATTAAGCCAAAAATGATAGTGATGTAGCTCTCACCAAACATTAGTTACACAACCATCACTTCCAGACAGAAACATTTTGTCGCAGAGGCAGCATGGTGGCTTGTTGTGGTGTGTGCGTGTGTGTGTGTGTGTGTGTGTGTGTGTGTGTGTTTGTGTGTGTGCGTGCGCGTGTTCCCGTCTCGTCCCTGTGATTTGTTTACACAGCAGCCATCCACAGACACCCAGCGATGCTCGGCCACATTAAACCTTTTCTACTAATCTGTCACCTCGATTAATGCCAGCCAAATAAGGGACACACAAACACATCGGTACAGCATCAACAACACACACAGAAACCCAAAAACACACACACACACACACACACACACAAGCTTTGGCATTCACTGGTCCAGACACCCTAATCTCTCCAACTGCAGATTAAAGTGTGTGGTAGCCAAGGACTGAGCAATCACAGCCCAACACCTCTGTAGAACCTCACAGTAACAGTTTTAAAAAAAAAAAGGCTTTATTTGGAAAAATATAAAGCTACGGACGCAGAGTAATGTATGCTTCTTTTTTTTAATGGGTGTTTGCTTTCTGTATCTATATACAATATTGCCTACTTGCATTCTTAATAAATGGCTTTGGGTTTGACACAATCTTTCATTCAAATTAACTTAAGCACCTTTACTCATCATCTAGCAGTTGAAATTAGACCGTGAAAGACCTCAGGAAACCATTTACAGCAGCGTAATTAGCTCCACAAGCCAGCTTATTGGATGCCGTGCAAGTCCTAAACAAACAAAACAGCCTTAAAACTTAAATTTTAATCACGCGCTCTTCATTATGCTGCAAATTCCTACCCTCCTGTAATGCAGACTAGAGTATCTCCGAGTGTAATTCCGTAATGAGTGTAGGGGAAAAAAATGACAATATGTTAATTGACTCATGCGAGAGGAACACAAACATCTAATTCGAGAAAATTAATGTGAGAGGGGGAAGCTGCTGTAATAGTGGTGAAGACAGCAGAGGTCAGGAGTTGTTCCAGCTAACAGCAATCTTCATACCAGTCAGTGTGATCCGCTCAGAGTGAGGCCTGTCTTAGATAGATAGATAGATAGATAGATAGATAGATACTTTATTGATCCCCAAGGGGAAATTGGCTGCGGTGCAAAGAGCTGAAAAGTCTTGAGGACAAGTTATTGTAAGGTTGTGCAATATATTGATTTTATATCAATATTACGACATTTCATTTCCGGGATTGTTAAGGTGCCGCCAGAAGTCCCTCATTTCGGCCGGATGTTATCTTCCGCTTTCTTTGTGTTTGCATTTTAATCTCTGGTGGGTTTCTGAGGACTATGGTTAACTGCTCCTCAGATCTCTGCAGGGTAAATCCAGACAGCTAGCTAGACTATCTGTCCAATCGGAGTTTTCTGTTAAACGACTAAAACAACCTTTGGACGTACACGTTCCACCAAAACAAGTTCCTTCCCTTTTTGCAGCGGCGCCGTGGCTCTGTCCAGTGCCTAGCGCCACCCAAGACAATTGTGATTGGTTTAAAGAAATGCCGATGAACCAGAGCGTGTTTTTATCCCAACCTGGAATGCTGTGTGGACTAGCCAGACCCTCCTCCGCAGTGCTGTGGAGGAAGGTCTGGCAATGCGAGACTATATCGATATAGGAGACTAGATATCGTCTTAAATTTAGATATCGTAATATCGTAGTACGACAGTGTTGTCTTTTCCTGGTTTTAAAAGCTGCATTACAGTAAAGTGATGGAATTTTCCGAACACATCAGACTGTTCTTCGCCTTTATCCACTTAGTCATTAAATCCACAATACAGATGATTATTTATCAAAAATCTCATTGTGTAAATACACCATGAGCACTTATAGTCAACCCTACAGTATCGCCGCAATATCGACATCAAGGTATTTGGTTTTGATCGCCTAGCTCTACCTTATCGATGAGGAACTGTGGCAACATCTGTCTGTGATGTTGTGAATATATAAAAAAAAAATAAAATGCTCCAGCAAGCAGATAAATAAGCAAACTGAGAGAAACAAAGTTTTATAAACAGACAGATGGACGGGGAGTGCACAGAAGTTTTAGTGTTCATCATCTGCGAGGCGGTTAATAAAAAGAACTTGGGAGCCGTCTCAAATATCCATCATATTTTGTCTCTTCAATTCAGCGGTTCTCTGTGCCATATTCCTGTTGTATTTTCATATGTATGAAAATTTCTTTCTTTCGGTCTTTGTTGTTTTCTTTTATTTATGTGATCGTATTTTTCACTTCTCTGTAAAAGCACTTTGGTCAACAGTTTTTGTGCTTTTTTTTTTAAGAGTTTCATAAATAACTTTGCTTTGTGTTACAATGGATATTTACTGTATGTTCACGGCCGATTGTTGTTTTTTGGACCATATTCATTTGTGTTGAAGTAGCTAAATGCATTTTAGACAATAAAAGTCAGTTTTAGTGTACGCTATTGTTAGAATATGTTCACCCATTTTAAAACAGTAATTGTTAATATTAATAACTCAAGCTACTTTGTTACGGACAGCATTTATTAGAAGAGTAAAGACAGAACCTCAACAGAACCATACAAATATTCAGATTTATAAAACAAAGATCTGACAATGCCATAAAAAAAATCGTTTTTAAGTTTTAATTAATTACTTGATATGACAGATTCAATAGGAGAAGACAATGATCAAAAATGTATCTTAGAAGTGAACGGGGAGGAGAGGACCTCAATCTTGTCCTTCTGGTTGGTTCTCCTTCCAGCTTTCCCATATGTCTTTTGACTTATTTATATGGCCGAGAGGCAATAGAAGCTGTGTTGGAAGTCAAAATGCAACCCCAAAACACACAAACACACCCACACACACACAGACACACAGTCTTCAGAGGGGCAACCCTATTACGGAAAAACCAGAGACATCTTGCGCAGCCTGTCTCCGCACATAAGAATTAGAATTTCAAAGTAGCTTTTGATTGTTTGATCTCGTATCCAAAAATGATTGTTGGTTATAAAAAGAAGTATGAGGGTGAAAAAAGCTATTAACATAAAGCTGTTGTTCTATTAATACCCAGTTTTCTCTGTAGTCTTGTGCCTGGTTGTGATCCATAATTAACAGAGAGCAGATCCCATTTTCCCCTTCTGCCGCGGTTCCCCCACTAGACCAGCTCTCTGGAATCGGAGTGGAGCGAGAGCAGCGAAGACATGATACGTCACACTGCAGAAAAACTAGAAAGAGCTACTCAATTTATAATATTACAACCAGACAGAACGATTATTGACACTTAAATATTTTGACACTATGATGTGTCAGCACAAATATTCTTTTTTTTATTTTTAGTTAAGGGCATCTGTTACCATTGAATGTGTGGATTAAGCTGTGCTGCAGATCTCAGTCTAAACGTGACAGAACCTTTGTATTAAATAAACTGTGAAACAGACCACAGTAGTGCTGGGCAATATATCGATATTATATCGGTATCATGGTATGGGACTAGAGATAGTCTTAGATTTTGGATATGGTAATATTGTGATATGACATAAGTGTTGTCTTTTCCTGGTTTTAAAGGCTGCATTACAGTAAAGTGATGTACTTTTCTGAACTTACCAGACTGTTCTAGCTGTTCTATGATTTGCCTTTTCCCCACTGAGACATTATGTCCACATTACTGATGATTATTTATCTAAAATCCAAGTTTGAAGATATTTTGTTAAAGCACCAGTTGTCAACCCTAGAATATCGCCGCAATATCGATATCGAGGTATTTGGTCAAGAATATCGTGATATCTGATTTTCTCCCTATCACCCAGCCCTAGACCACAGCATTGATAGTTTTTTTTTTTTAATTGTCTCAAAACTCTCTAAGCCTTTGAAGCAGCCATAGTCACATCTATTGCCACGTTCATGTCATATACGTACAAACCTTAAATATGCGCAGCTGAGTGGGAAACGTAACGTTAACTGTTGGATGATTCTGTGAAACCAACCTTTTTAAAAACTCCAATATGAACATAATTCCTCATTAATGGCTCACTAATGGTTGTTCCTGAGTTGGAAAAACAACTGAGCTACAGTTTTTCTGCTGCAGCTTCTATGTTGGCTGAAATTACATCAATGGGATGCACGTCATTCGCTACTGCTTGGTAATGGCATAATAATCCCACCTACCAAGAACCACACCGTTTACATTCAACCGCACAAAGACCTGATGTGACAGCCCTTTGCAATTAGGGTAATGTGGGCAATCTTTTCATAAAAGAGGTAAAAATACAATACATTGTGCAACATTTGGAGTTACAGAAAAAAGCTGCTCACAATCCGCTCCTGGATATTACAATAACAATATCGATACATTACATCAATCTGGCCGTATTGACTATGTCTCTGCCGAGGCCCCGAGGCACCTGACAACTTGCAGTTTATCTCCATAATAATCAGACCAGTACTAAATACATCAACACAAGGAGATGATAAAAGCATGGCACCCAGCTCCATTGATTAGCATTGTTAATTTCTCGCTCGGTGGTGCGGGGTAAGTGAGGCTGCAGAGCTGAGACCGGGACTGAAAGTTCTGTTACAAGGCAGCAATGAAGCTAGAAAATGAAAGACTTTATCTCTGTATGTGTGTCTCTCTCTCTCTGTCTGTAGATATTCTATCATAACTGATAAAGGGGTAAACAGAGGTCTAAGGATATAAACTTCCCTTGCTCTATCTTCGGAAGTAAAACCACCACCAATAGAAACAATTTTGAAATACTTTTCAAGTTTTGATTTGTGTGTCCCTTGAACAACTAAAACAGCAGTTTGTCACTTTTTTTTTAGAAGTATTTTCTGATCGGCCACATCCATGGTTAAGGTTGAGCTTAGTTCAGGCAACTAAAAATCGAGTGTTAAAGTGAGAAAGAAAGTAATTTCTTTCATGGCTACCGGAGGACAATTAGCAGAACAATGTGTTGTTGTGAGCCAGTGGTGTTAACGGATAGAGGATGGTCTCCAATGTGGATTTTCCTCCTCCTTTTCCGAGACTAGCAGTCTGTCTTTTAGTTTCGGGTCTGTCCATTTGTCTATCTTCATCTATAAACAGTTCCTAAAATTCCCAAGGGGGTGAGCGAGCATCCAGAAAGCGTACCTCGTATGGGGAGATTCTGAGGCGAACAAGCAATCACCTTCTGTTAGCATTCCATTGACTCCCATTCATTTTGGAGTCACTTTGACAGCGAATAACTTTACATCTGAAGCGTTTAAAGACTCTATTTGTCCATTGTTTATTCCTAAAGAAACACAACAATGTATAAAAGGCTCCATTACCTTGTATCTCACGTTATGGCTCCGTAGCAGACGTTTTTGTAAAAATAGGCTAACGATTGTGTCATAACCATGCGACTTACTGTCGCATTGTAGAGGAATTAGCGTATAGTCAGGAGAAGCTCACAGGCAGTTTCAACTTACATTAGCTGTTTAAGTTTAATTACTAATGTTAAGTAGCATTTTAGTGATCAATAATTAGCCTGTGCCCATGTTATCTCCATACATATACCTACGCTCTCCGTCTCTGTAAGATTGGGAATGATTGAGATTTCTCTTGGCACAGCTACCAGAAGACTTCCAACTTTCATACAGGTTGATCACGTCACATCTACGTCGTCAAGCTCAGTTTTCAACACTCAGCCATCACTGGAAAAGTGACTTAAATGGTCTCCGTCAAAGTCTGTGGCGTTGCTGTGTCCATTTCTTTCACTGTCTTTGAAAATTACAGTGCATTTCCTTGTATTGTGTATTTAGCCCGTACGCACTCAGAAAACAGCCATATAGGTCGATCGTGCAATCAGCTCATAACGACCCATATTTACGTTTGTTGTCCAGGGGCCGTAGTAATTATCGTAGGAGCAAAAAAGGAAGTAAGTTGAAGTATAAGAGCGCCAAACAAACATAGAACTTTCATCCCGGATTCGTTTGTGTCCTGTGTGAAACCAAAAGCCTTGTTTTTTTAATGAACTGACTTTGTTACTGAACTAGTAGTGTGTATGTGAGTTTTATTTGAAACCCAACCCTGACGTTTTCCTAAACTTAACTACTTCCGTTTCACACTGTTAACTACTGTACGTGTTTAAAACTGTGACCGTTCTGTTAAATAGAATGGTCATGTGAATAAAACTGTCACCATCGCGTGTTTTACGGTCACGTGTTTAAAACAGACGGTGTGGCCGTATCACAGCGTCAAAGAGAAGGGTCATATACGTCGTTTTGGGAGTCACTGACCTAGTGTCTGGTTTTCCAGAGGAAATTTTGAACCATATCTGTCTAAAAAGAAGAAAAAATAATTATATTAGTCTGGCTCTACTCTTCCTCTCCTCCTCCTTGTTTCTAATTCCAACATTTGTATCATCTTGTTCCACAGCCAGTTGCTACGTCCAGTTTTAATTCCCATGCAGCCATGAGAAAAGCTTGTGTGAATATAAAGACCAATATAAGACACATCATCTGACATTTGGGTCATTTGTCTGCTTTTTGCCTGCAACAGGAAGCGTTCCTGTTTTAGTGAAAGGGCTTCTCTGCTGACGCCTGGCTCATTAACATAGTTTGCATTGTGGCTCACTTGCTTACAGCAGTCTGCTTCAGTGATGACATTTCAAGACGTTTCCTGTAATGTAACAACGGAGTGGTGAAGAAAATGAACTGAATGCCTTTTTGAAATGTCATGGTTTCTGAGTACCATTACTCCGTAAAATCTATGAAATGTTTTCTCTTTTTTTCTTTAATAAGCTACTGGTCGAGCTCCCCTGAAGTGAGAGATCACATTGAGGGCATTCCATTTGCTTCCTTTGTGCCATTCCAGATACATTAATTGTGTGATTAAAAAAAAGTAACATAGGACATTAACTGTAGATGAAGATGGGAAGAACGTGAAGTTCAATTGAGAGTTCCTACAGTGATGATTCTCCCTTGAAGGCAGAGGTTTCCATTTATTAGATCCTCTGTTATCTAAAGCGAAAGATTGTATAAAAAAAAAAGCCCTTAGAGAGGGAGAGACTGGCGAAGAGAAATAGCAGGGAATCTGGGTAAATAAACCAACAGCGCAGTAAATGCAGCATTGCGGTTCTGCTGTGATATGAAACTGACTCTCATAAATAATGTAGCTGGGTGTCGGGCGGCCTGCCAGGAGCCGGTACACTGCTCCTCACACTGGGGGAAACAAGGCTAAACAAACACTGTGGAAGTCAGGTCATAGGTGGCTAAACACACATCACAGTACAGGTATCAATCACTGCACTGGAAACATGGAAACATAACATACACACCTGTGTGCACTAACACAAAGAACTGAATAAAAGTGTTCAGATAAAAACACAAGAGTCACTTTTATTCTCACTTGTATGACCTTTATACCAGGCTCATTCATTTTGTATAAACCTGTATTCAAGTATTTTTTAGGCCGGCTACACACTGGCTGCGTGGCGTGAACGTGGCGTTTGTCGCGTGGCGGCTGCGTGGCGTTTTTGTCTTTGCACGCCAGAAATGTGTCTGACGCGCTGCTGCTGCTGTTAGCCTTGTCTGTACACATGTATGTTTCCCATTGATAAAATGCATTCAAGCAGTAGTATACTTCATGTTAAACATAAATATATACTGATTTGATTACAGCAAAGACAACGTCAGCAGTATTGACGGAAAACTAGGCTACAGAATATTTCATTCTATATTGACAGCTGCATTATCTATAATTATTATTATTTATTTTTTTTAAATTACATTTATATCTACATTTATGTCAAAACCTAGAGACTTTCAAACATCAAAATGTCATCTATTAATATGTATTTGTGTCAAAATTACATATAAACATCTTTTCCTATTCTATTTTGCCTGGAAACGCTTCCAACACGCTTGCTTGTAGCATGAAAAATACGCGTTGGTCCTATTTCTAGCATGCATGCGTTTTTGCGCCTGAGACGTGCGTGTCACGGAGGCAGCGTGCGAGCTCTAACCTGTTAACATGGGAGCCAAAATATAAACGGATACGCCACGCAGCTGACACGCTCACACCAAGTGTAGCCGGGCAACGGGCCAAAAGATGCTGAAATTCACCGTGGTGCTGAAAGGGCACGAAAGAGTCCAGCTCATTCTCTTTTACTTTATACATAGTCATTTGCTCCATTGCCAATATAAAAATATTGATTAAAGCAGCTTTAAATACCATGTTTTGGTAGGTGTAAACTTTAAGTCGGTAAGATTTTATCAGAATCCAAAAACTCGCAATTTAATAATGTAAAGAAAAGTGTTTTGATTGATAAAGAAAAATATATAACCACAAAATCTGCTATACTAAATTCTGGGTTGCAAGTGAATTTGAGGACACACAAAATGTAAATACTAACATCACTGTGCTTTACTCGACACTACTCCTATTTCCTTGATTTCTTTTATTTCTTATACATGCCAGGCAGTGAAGACAACAACCGCAGTGACAAAAAGTGACGTCAACTCATCTCACTGAGCGCAGAAAATTGAAGAAGATGACAAATCGGACAAAGCGGATTTCTCTTTGAAAGACCATAAAAGTGACATAACACGTCGGCAAAATCTAAATACTGGAACTTAATTTGCACATGAAAGCGGCAGCGTTTTCTGCATAATGGCAGAACAGCCGCTGTGGCAGAAGGGCGACCAGAAACCAACAAGTGTATTTAAGCGCGATAGTTCCCCGTGGAGCGTGTGTGTGGATTACACCAATAAAAACAGACTATTATCATCGCTGCTCACAAGCAACACTGATTCCTCCCTGATGACTCAAACACAAAACACAGAAAGAAATGCATAAAAACGAGTGAGAAAGCGACCGGGGGTGGGGGGGTATTACTGAGAAGAGAATAGATACAAAACAAGTCAAACAGTGGAGCTGTCATGGGCTTGTGTGTGTCTGTGTGTGTGTGTGTGTGTGTGTGTGTGTGTGTGTGAGGGGGGGGGGGGAGGTCAGGAGTAAATATGAAATGATGCCGCATCTGTTGAGGCTTTAAGTGATATATCACTCCATTCCACTTCGTTTAGCATCACTTCGTCTGAGTTAATTGGTTCATGAGGAGCACTAATTAAGGGGGATGGCCTTGTTTATCGTCACGGCGACGCTCGTTAAGGGGAGAGATCTTTTTCTTCCTTCAGGACCGGTGACATTAACCCACCCTTCACAACTGTGGGTGAGGGGGGGATGCGACAGTGTGCATTTCCTTTCATCTTCGATGTGGCAGCTGCATCTAACAGCTCGTGTGTAGCAGAGTGAAGCACGTGCACACAGCTTGACACCACTACAACACGCTGATACATGGGGGGGCATACACAAACACACAAGCAAACGCGGGGGATGATGATGATGATAATGTGTCCTACCTCTCTACGTCGTGAGGCCCAGCAGGTCTGTTTCACTTTCCAAACCACAGCCGCGACCAGTAGCAGAGACAGGAAACAGCTGGAGAGAGGACAGAGACACAGGGTTAGTCGATCAATCAATCGAAAACCAATGAATCCTTAGTGGGGCATGAAAGATGGTGCAACCACCCAAAGTGGATTCATCTGCATCTAATGTGGGCTCATGTCCATATTTCTGATTTCATCACAGCCTCAGAAGCAATCCTTTAAAAAGGTCCCATGGCATGAAAATTTCACTTTATGAGGTTTTTTAACATTAATATGCGTTCCCCCAGCCTGCCTATGGTCCCACAGTGGCTAGAAATGGTGATAGGTGTAAACCGAGCCCTGGGTATCCTGCTCTGCCTTTGAGAAAATGAAAGCTCAGATGGACCGATCTGGAATCTTCTCCTAACGAGGTCATAAGGAGCAAGATTACCTCCCCTTTCTCTGCTTTGCCCACCCAGAGAATTTGGCCCCCCCATGAGAGAGAGAGAGACATCATGGCTTTCAAACGAGCAAAGTGGCAGTTGGTCAAGGCCACAGGGTACCACTAAGGTCTATATAAAAGAGACTTCAGATACAGTATTAGGGGACCACTAAGTTCTATATAAAAGAGACTTCAGATACAGTATTAGGGGACCACTAAGTCCTATATAAAAAAGACTTCAGATACAGTATTAGGGGACCACTAAGGCCTATATAAAAGTATAAGAAAAGCACCATGTCATGGGACCTTTAATATTGGGAATCAGCCATCTGATAACTATACTTAACACTTAAATATTGATTAAATATGTATCTGACACATTGAAATAATACGCTGTAGCCACTGCATCTGCCACCCCTTCTTTTTCAGGCCTATTTGGTCCAAATAGCCTACTGAATGCCCTGGTCCAAAACTGTTAAAGCTATAGTGCGTAGTTTCTGTCTTCCCCAATGAGGAATTCTAAGTAATGACAACAAGTCAGTGCGTCCACATGATACAAGCCTTTGGTGATCGCGTTTCATCTCCACCCCTCCTCCACACAGTTGCTAGTAGCCAAGGAGGACACGGAGGATTAAAAAAAACATGATGGACTCTTCAGAAGAGGTCATTAGCTTCACTAAATGTCTCCGCGCGAAAGTCGCCGGACGCCACAATCTTCTGAACATAGTCATACTGAGAAATCCAGAGAGTGTTGTGTGGAGCTGATAGTCTTAATTAGCTTTGTAGCAACTCATTTGGCAACGGCTTGAATGTAACGGACGTTCATTATTATAAAAGTTACACACTTACACTTTAAAGACCCAGTGAAAAAATAAATGTGTGGGCTACACCATGTACTTACTGTAGTGGTAAATGAATAAACACACCACCATATGAAAAAACTACTTGTGTTATCAGCCACATTTGCAAACACGTTCATTTGATAAATCTAAGGGGTCAAGATACTGTATGAAAGAAAATATCCAAAACATATTTCCGCTATGAAAAATGATGTGTGATTTGTTGGACTCTTCGGTTTTCTTGTAAAATACTTGACAGTTTTACTCCTTCTCTTCTGTAGTACTATCTTATGCAACCAAGGTCTGAGAAGGAAAAAGAAAAAAATAGCTATTGCTCACTACTTCTAGAAACATTCAACCTTCTAATGGGGCACAAGTCAATAAGGTTAGCAGCCACTGCTTCAGACTACATTCGGTGTCCTCCTACGAGCCAATAATTACAACCAACAGAGGCTACTGTTGTTTGTAGTGTCCTTTGTAGTTGCCCTTATGACAAAATGTTTCTGTACATTTCTAAACCATTATGCAATCATTGGGCAATTACTTCACATTGTGTAACTCAATTCAGGGTCCAGATATCTGTAGATGACAACAATGTGAAAACATGTATTTCAAGCTTGTAGTACTCTTTGTAGTTGTCCTTAAAAAAAAAAAAAAAACCCTTCAAGCGCAAAAAGGAAATTACAGAACCACAATACTATCACAGAGCAGCATCTTCCAACTGGTTTGCTGTCCTCCAGCTCCAGTTTCCGGAGAGCCAAGACGACAAAAGGAGAGCAACATTCTCGGAAGATTTGTGGCGAGATACAAAACCGCGGTGACCACAGGCAGCTGGGGATTTTAGGACAGCGAGAGGTCAACGAGCGACATGATGCTCTCTAACAAAGAACAAGGTCCCACGTACACACACACATACACACTCTCAGCCTGAAAGTTCAATGTCTGGAGGGCAAAGTTATCCGGCCAAACACAAAGCTCCTCTCTCAACCCCAACTTCTGACAAGAACTCAAAACAAGCGCGCCCAAAGACTTAACAACAGGAAGTCCCGGAGAAACTGCTGAGGACAGCAGACAAGACAATCGTCCTCTTCATCTATTTGTGTGTGTGTGTGTGTGTGTTGTGTCCCCCTGTGTCTCTATGTGAGGATGACAGCATTGTTAAGGGGTATTAGTGCTGTAATGAGCGTGACATTCTCAGAGCCAGTCTGCTGAAGAGGCTGCGGTCAGTTTTTTTGTTCTGTCCACAGCCGACCTCTCAGCTGCACTCAGGCACATCCCAACCAGGAAATGTCGCAGCGTAGGATTTTAAGTAGGGCTGCGCAATTAATCGCAATTTTATCAAAATTGCAATATGAACTAGTGCGATATCCAAATCGCAGGGGGGGGCGCAATATTTGTTAAAAGGCAAAATATGTGTCAAACCATTCTAAAATAAAGTATTGTGGTGCTGCAGAGACGTCCCTGCCTACAAATTGTATCCTACAGACAAAAATCTTTGTTTGGTATAGATCCTCGCAAAAAAATGAAAATGACACTTCAATAATTTTTTATATGTATATACTGTATATTTTTCAATGAAAATGAGAATAAATACAAAAATTATCATTCCCTCCAATACCGTGAATCATATCGCAATCGGTAGAGCGGGCGCCCATATATAGGTTTCCTCCTCGACGCAGCAGGCCTGGGTTCAACTCCGACCTGCGGCCCTTTGCTGCATGTCATTCACCCCTCTCTCTCCCCTTTCATGTCTTCATCTGTCCTCTCAAAAATAAACAAGCAAAAAATTATCTTAAAAAATAATAATCACAATTAGATATTTTCCTAATATCGTGCAGTCCTAATTATAAACCACAAATACATAAAGCGATCAAGAGGAGAGTTTCAGTTTTTGGTCATGGCAATTAAAGGAATACTTCACCCACAAAATAATGTGTATATCAATTACTCTCCCTGTGTTACCTTAAATTCTTAAAGTAAAAAATATGTTTTTTTTTCTTGCATGCCTCAATGGTGAACAAAGAATTCTTTTTTTTCAAGAATTCAAGAAATCAAGAATTCAAGAAATCCAACACTTGGTGACTAATTGATATACAAATGATCTTTTTGAGGTTGAAGTATTCCTAAAGTCTATCTTTGTGCACAGGTTTCTGATTTGGTCGGCAGCACTGTTAATGTACAGCTAAAGTTGAAAACTAGTTCATCAAATAAAATAAAACTAATACTTTGTCCTATTCAAATGTACTAAATGTGATGTAAATGCGTTGACGGTACTGATCGTCCTACAGATTGTGGCGTTAGATCAGAAAACACGTCTGTGTCGCATTTACAAACATTATTTATGTATTTAAATGAATGCTACCTGTTCTTAATGTCAGTGTTCACTCGTCTCTGAAATTGTTTTTTGTTGTGTTTGCAATGTCTAGTTTTGATAAGTGCAACATATACAAACTTATACCTAAAAAAAAACATTTTTGTCAAAATAGTTCCAATTGCTCGTGCTATTACCGCACCTCATTTTCACAGGTTAACCAGAACAGACACCAGGTAACCAGGAACCGCCGCCACACTGCATATTCCCTGGAACAATCCAAGCTAAGACAAATACACTCAGTAACTCCCTCACAATGATTTTCCATTTTCAAAATGTACCTTCTAAAAACCCTCCACTGGCTGGGATTCAAATCCAATCAGGCCCAAGATTCCCCATTCAGTCTGTATTACCTCAGCTCGCCATTAATGAGCCACAAGGCCCGAGCTTAGCCATCTAACCAATGGAGCGGAGTGGCTAATTGTCGCTATTACCAAGGCATTAGGGGGAAGGATAAGGGGGGAGGAGGGGAGGCTGGGAGTGTCCTGTGGGTTTGTTAACACTCCACTGAGCCTCTTGATAGGTTTAGGTTTAAGACTGTTCAAACACAGGTAATAGCAATCAAACTGATTAAACAGCCAGGGATTGTGGGTAAGACTGTGTCTGGGTCCCTGTGAGAGCGTGTACATGATCGTGTTCCTGCTCTTTGAAGTGGTGTGGCTTGGTTTAAACAAGCAACAGCAAGCATCCAAAAAGCATAGCACACACACACACACACACACACGAGAACATAATGAAACATCTGAACCCCAGCGGCCAGAGTGAAAAATCAATAAGCTATTCGTTGAACATGAGCCACAGATAGCTCACAATCGGAAACAGCTTTCCATCTGCACAAGCAGCAAATCAAGTCTCAGTGTACAGACAGGCCAAACTGAGGCCTCAGCAGAGTATGAGAGCGTGCCATGCTAGCAGCTAGCCGAGCATTATAACGTGTGTTACAAAGTGACCACGTTTGTCTCTGAAGTAAAGGCTGGACTACAATAGAGCTGTTTGGAGCAGTTTGTGAACAGTGTTTTCTGTTGGAGATGGTAAGTCCCTTTGGGGGGAACTTTGGGCTTTTCCACTTTGTAAACCTATAACAAAAAAGATATATAACACAATAACGGAGAGGGGATACTTTAATATCTCTATCCTTGCGTTTTTCACTTCAGCAAATGAGGGATGTGAATTAAGTGGACTGAAGTTCATCCGTGTACCAGATGGCTACTTTACATATATGTGAACATCCTAATAAACCCATTGCTATCCCACCCCATAGGGCTGCCAGAGATGCTCACAAGTCTTTGAGCTAGAGTCCAAGTCAAGTCTCAAGTCCACATATTTTGTATTCAGTGCTTTTTTAACCTCTAACCCAAACCTCTTTTCCTCTTTGGTCCCCCTACAGGTTGGAAGCGGAATTGTCCATTACCGTCACCATTACCATTATTCTTATGTCTCATTTTTGGAAACATTATTTTAAGGTAGGCTACAAAAGAATCTTTGGTGTTGGATCGATACTGAAATCAATCAATATCAATACATAATGCCTCTGTTGTATTACTGTGTTGCAAAGTGGCATGTAATCAATGACAAAACGATGCCATGTGGCAGAAATAAAGTTGTATTACGTTTATTGAGTATACCGCATATAACTTCCACTGGGGATGGGGCGGGATATGTCCACTCACTTAAAACGATTCAAATAAGTCTCTCTGAATATTGTGCTTATTCTATCCAGCCAGAAGATAAGAGGAGAGTTATTAAAATGCTGACATGAGCATCTGAGGTGAAAACTGAAGGCAGTTATGACAGTGTGCTCAAAGCAAGAAGGAGCGAGTGGTGTGGCGAGTGACATTTTTGCCCATGTATAGCATGTAGACATTCAGGGTTAAAAAACAAAAGTAGCCTACTGCATTTTTTGAGTAAGATCTATATTTTTATTTAATATAAATAATATTCTCCTAAAAATATACTATGCATAAACATCAAAGATAACCCAGTAGAGCACAGTCTTCTTAGTAGTAAAGATAATCTATGATCTATGAAGAAAAGGAAAAGTTAGAGAAGTTTAGTTAGAGAGAGCACTTTTATTTTCCAAAAAACATTTTAAGTTTTAAAATGGGCAATAAAGCTGAAAAGTCCTACAAACACAAAATGGAGCGCATGCCAAATGAATGGAGCCTGTCTGAAAGGTAATACTGTTGAAGTTCAATTATCCCAACGGCTTTGCTGATCCGTGCTGTTTGGAAATATTCCAAAAGAAGGCATTCCTGCACGGCAGAAAGACGCAAAGCAACAGGATGAAATGTTATGTTCTACATATATACGATTTGTTTACCGAAAAGTACATATTTGGATGCAACCCTCTTGAAATCACTAAAATTTTGATTCTGTGTGGTGTGGTTCTCAAACTCTTTTCCTTCGGGAAACGACAACAAACTTCGAGCTAGCAAGCTACACGCTGAATATGGCAAGTTTTGATGGTGCAATAAGGCAGGCCTGCTTGGTTCTTTTGTGATACAGATTGGTGGGATTGCAAACAACCAAGAGAGTTTTTTTTTCTCCTATCCCAGAATGTATCTGTGGTTTAGCCAGACTTTACTCCACAGCGCTGCGGAGACAGAGCTGGCAATGTGAGACTAGTTACTCCCCAACACCGTGTGTAACAACCAGAGACAGAGACAGTGTGCTCTAGTGCTGCATGCTGCTCTTAAAGACCCAAGGGCGGAAAACTTCATGCGTACAGGAGCTGTGGAAGTCAGGATTTACTCACTCCTGCTCTTGTGTGTGTTAGTGCCAATTTGGTTGTACGTTTAAGCAAGCAAAGCAACTCCTGAACCTGAAAAAGTGCAGACAAATAAAAGATCTTTGAACAAATAGACAACTACAATCCTGGTGGAAGAGGACGTTGACAGGGATGGTCATTCTGAAATGAAGCGGGCGAGCTCGGGGAGTCTCATGAGCCACTTAGTGCTGAGTAACCGCTCTGCTGTTTTGGGAAAGAGAGAGAGGATGGGCGAGAGAGAAACTGATTGCTAATCAAGCGAGAGAGAGAGCTGGGAGTAATTGGACGGAGCTGAACTGAAGTGTCACCAATTAGCATTTGAGGCTGTGGAGAGCGAGAGACATAAATGCTGTTTAACAACGGCCATTTTCTTTTTTTCCTCTCCTTCATTTTGAGATGAGCTAGAATACATGAGGAGGGATGGATGGAGGGAGGGAGGGAGAGTAAAATCTTTGTGGAAGGCAATTTCACAGCTTATCAGGGAGACACCAGAGGTAGAAACTCTGGAAACTTTTTTTTTTCTGAAAAAAGAAAAGGAAATATTTAATAAAAGACAAAGTAGGCCTAGACCACGTTTGTCCTCTGGGCCATTACAGCATTGTAATAATGCTGAAATAAAAAAAATAATGATGATGGCAGCAATGAAATTAGGGTTAGCTCCAATTTCTTTGGCATTTCTAAGTAAATGTAGCAGCATGTGAGACTTTTATCTTCCCCCCTACACGTTGGATGCCAGGAGTGGATATTGTACAAAAACACATTGACCACGAACATTTTGCCAATGTTAGCAGATATGCATTGAATGCAAACGTTTCTTTATTATGTTAATACAACGTACGATTCAGGCCAGATAATGTTTCCTTCAAACGCATTTGCTTTATGACGGACAGATACGTCAATCGGTAAGAGAATACAGATACATGTCCAATCTATCCTCTCAACCACGTTACTTCTTTCTGTATTTGCTGCATATCTTTTCCTCTTCTCTTCCATCCCAGTGCCAGACTGCATCTCATCACTGTTCCTTCTGCCTACAGGCAACGCACACACACACACACACACACACACACACACACACACACACACACACACACACACACACACACACACACACACACACACACACACACACACACACACACACACACACACACACACCTCCTGACCACATCAGCACAGTGGAGCCAAAAGCAATATACATACAACCCCCCACACACACACACACATCTATGCAATGTAGACCCACTGGCACATAAGCTCATAACACAACCTTTAGTATACAGTGTCTGTACATGGACAAACAAATCCTGAGAAAAACAGAAGAGGATGAAGTTCATCTACTATCGTACAGTCTTGAGTTACTTCTTTTCCGGAACTGAATAGTTTGACCACTACATCCATATAAGCTCCAGCACCTCTTCTGCGCTGGTTTTACTAAATCTGGTGCACGTGATGCAAGTTTGAAATAAACATCAGTATATAACATAATTAGACTTAGATGTACCTGGACACTAAAATGCTTGCATGCATTGAAATACTTTGAAAAGGACCAAGCTGTTGATGTGGATGAGTACTTTTCACTTTTGCTAATAAGGTGCATTTTGCTTCTAATATAATATTTACATACGTTTGCGTTTACTTGAAGCTGCATAATTTACAGTCCAGTTAACATAGCTTGATGCTGTCCGTCTGTCTGTCATTTGGTGCTGTGCAGGTAGTGCACAGTGGGTTTATCGGAGCCGGTTTGCTGAAAACAGCTGCCTGCTGCTGCTGGAAATGGGGTTCATACAGTTACAGTAGGTGTGACTGGACTACACAGTAAATATGGCATACAGCTAAAAAGATTGGTATTAATGTGTGTGGGTTTGTCGATACCTTTTAGTGTACACAGATTACATTGTGTGTTAATAATTGTAAAAATGATTTCCATCTCTGTTAGTCCATTTAAAACCAAAGAGCCAGACAAAGCAGTCCTTTTTCTGGGACTCCAGCTCGCTGTGCAGGCAGGCAGTGGATCTAATGAGAGAGTGTTTTGGGGAGAAAGTCTGGAATGAAGTCTGCTGTCTTCAGGCAAAATTCTGCCACTCAATTACGACACGGGACAAGTGTGTGTTTGTCTGAGTGTGTGTATTCATCTGTTTGAGTGTGTATGCGCTCGTTGTTTCCCGTATTAGTGCGTATGTGCGTAGATGCTTGTGTGTGTATGTGTGACTGTGCAGCCATGTGAGGAAGTGAGCCATTTTTGTGCCCAGGGCCGGCTTCCGGACATCAGCGACCTTTAGGCCAGCATAGAGGGATGATGTCATCAGTAGGGGACAGCGGCGAGTTTTGCCGGGAGAGTTTGGTGTTTGTGTGCGTGTGTTTGTTAGTCACTGCTCTTCTGCACGGCACCAGACTCAGTGAGAAAAGGTTATGTGCTACGACTACAGGACTTTTTTTTCTGTGTTGTTGGTTTACTTACTGCTGTTGTTATATAATATGTTTTTTTGTTTTTTTTCTCTGCTGGAAAAGGTATTCAGGTCCTTAACTTTTATAATAGTAGCATTAAAAAGGCTGAATTAGTTAGGAGTTATGGTTCAGATCCAATAGCATTATAAATACATGACTATTACATTACTATATAAAAAACTGTTTTATGATAAACATAACCCCACTGCTTATGGTGGCTTTATGGTAGTGGCAATCTAATATAAATCTAGCAAATATCAGTACAAATAAACGTACTTCCATTCTCATTGGGAAATTACTTTCGAGATTTCCAATTTACTGAGATGAGAGTCATACATTTTCTTTGAGTGAGTCAATATTTAGGGGGAAAAAAGTAGTAGGGGAGTATAAAATTTAGTGAGTGAAATGTGGTTAAAAATAAAGGTTATTCAAAATATAACCTACACATGTTTTGAGCTGCAACTCAGCAAATCATAGCTTACTGTAAGATTGTCTAGAGTGTAATTCCATCAGACGCAATGCACTGCGTCCCAGAAGCGTGCTATAACCAGCTCTCCACTCCGCTAAAGATACGCGCCTAGGGTTGGGCATCGTTTGGATTTTAACATTCCGATTCTTCCTTTCGATTTCGGTTCTTATCGATTCTCGATTCTTTGATGGATGGAGTTGAAATGGGTCACATGCCTATTTTCACACATAAGAGGAAAGTTTTATTTTGATTCAATGGCGGTTTGCTGTTTTACCAGGCTGTTTCAATGTAAAATAAAGCCACACTAGAGCGCTGCTCACTGTGCTCCATGGCTGCAACACAACAAGCGCCTAGCCGCCTCGGAAACCAAAACTTGAGCATATTGAATGGGGAAACGATGATCAGATATGAAACCAAATCCTCTACACGATTCTAATAAAGAAACAATTCTACTGGGATTGTGATTTTTGAAACGATTCGCCGAAGCGTCTATTGTTCACGCGAGCCGCGCTGCGTTTGACAGGCCGGGCAGCAAGTGGAAGGATATGAGAAGCCAGTAAATTTACCAAAAGACAGCCCAATATCAAATACATCTCCTCTACAACAACATGGACAACGAGAGATTCATCTTGGAGGTGGAAAATATATATAATATAATAGACAACGCAAGAAAACAGAAGGCATGGAGTTTAATTGCAGGAGTACCTGGAGTGGAAAGTAGATACTAGCTTAATAAACACGGGACTGTCCTGTAAAGTAGATACTAGCTTAATAAACACGGGACTGTCCTGTAAAGTAGATACTAGCTTAATAAACACGGGACTGTCTTGTAAAGTAGATACTAGCTTAATAAACACGGGACTGTCCTGTAAAGTAGATACTAGCTTAATAAACACGGGACTATCCTGTAAAGTAGATATTAGCTTAATAAACACGAGACTGTCCTGTCCCGTAAAGTAGATACTAGCTTAATAAACACGGGACTGTCCTGTAAAGTAGATACTAACTTAAAGCGTAACTCCCACCAAAATGCATCCTAGGGTATTTTTGTGAATGTACGTGAGTCAAACTTTAGTTTAAAAGCATAATTAGGACCGAATCGCCACTTTTAAGATTCACCGTATTCGCGTTTTTGGGTCAAATGGCCTTTTGAATGGGAGAGCTAGGGGCACTCTCACGCTAGTCTCAAAATAGCTATTTTCGAAATACTAAGAAGGCTCGACACAACATGAAACTTTGCTTCAAGTATCACCAGGAGCTCTACACCTTAACACAATTGACATTGTGTTTTGCATTGACAACATTCTTTGTGTACACAGATTTACTAAAAAGAAAGTTTTTGAGCAACTCACCGCAGCGGTTGTTGTTTCCGGCCACTACCACCTCGGCAGTCAAAACGAGTCGATATCCGAATGCAAATGAACGGACTCCATTTTAGGCTCCTTTTTCAACTACAAGGTCAGTATTGTAAAACACAGGACTTTCACCCGGGAGAGCTGGGTTCGCGTCCCGCGTGCGGTGATTTTTCAGCCGTTTCAGACGTTTTTAATAAGCCTTACCCAAGGTTTCTTTCCTAAACCCAACCATTTATTGTGTTCCTAAGTGTGTTTTTGTCGTTATTTTCCGTGTTTTTGTCACTTTTTTGTTACTAAAGCCTTCCCGTGTTCTTTTCCTAAACCCAACCATTTTTTTTTTTTTTTTTTTTTTTTTTTTTACAGGCGTGACGTTGTTCTCGCAATAGTACATTGCGTTCTTGCGATAACGCGCAACGTGGCGTACACGTGGATAGCTGAAAATGCGTACAATAACACACCATTTTGCTTTATGAAAGTGGCGTGTATATTTAAGCAAAGTCATGATGCCATGTTGCTATTTTGAGACTAGCATGAGAGTGCCCCTAGCACTCCCATTCAAAAGGCCATTTGACCCAAAAACGAGAATACGGTGAATCTTAAAAGTGGTGATTCGGTCCTAAATATGCTTTTAAACTAAAGTTTGACTCACGTACATTCACAAAAATACCCTAGGATGCATTTTGGCGAGAGTTACGCTTTAATAAACACGGGATTGTCCTGTAAAGTACTAGTAGAAAGCCTTCAATGTCAGTTGGGCAGGCGAGACGCTCCGCTTCTAACACGCTTGGCGAGATGCTCCCTGTGGTATGGTGAGTGGCGAAGGATGGAACAAAACCACGGCGCAGCCAGAACGTGTCACTTCCGCGCCTGGTAGAATTTCATGGTTATTCAGCTTATGGCCCAGTTGTGCAAAAAGCCTCTGGGAAGTGAATCACTGAGCAGCAAAGCCCCTGTGAGGAGCAGTTGGATGCTCTGCAGATAACAAAGTACATACTGACTTTTTATATATATATATATATATATATATATATATATATATATATATACACACACACACACACACAGACAGTCAGGAAAAACTTACCTGAAGAAGGTGACAAAGAACTGCACAAGGTCCATGATGCTGTTGTGCTGAGAGAAAGCAATCTGTTGGAAAAGGCAAAGAGAGAGAAAATATATACAGTTAACCCTCTGAGGACAAAAAACTCTTACTCAAAAAGCGACATTAAAAAATTTCATTTTAGACATTGTTTTACTATTGAAATCATATATTACAGTACTTTGTGAACCTAAACTCATGTCAAGCACTGAAATAATAAGTTAACGTTTGTTTTCAAAAGAGATTTGAGGAATTTCAAAAAGCGACAATCAACGTTTCCGGTTTAGCGTCAATTATCTCTTTCCACGTTGCTGAACAGAAAGCGGAGTTTGTTCTGAACATGTCGATATGAAACACATGGGGATCGGTTTTATGCAAATACCCTGAAAAGATGAATTTAAGAAGATGTGTGAAAATACAGTTAGACCTCAGAGGGTTAACATATACTGCAAAGTTTAGAATCTGTGGTCCAAATGTGAAGAAATGATTTAGAATGTTTTTAAACACACTGCTTATTTTCATTTCCAGTTGAGAAACATGTTAAAATGCAGATTTGTGGATGCAACTAAACTCTTCTGCATATGAATATACCTCAACCATGAAAACATGACGTCTTCAAAAGTAGCAAAGCCTCACATTGAAAATGTTCGCCATCTTTGCTAAATATATTGATTATCTTCTGTGTGTGTGTGTGCGTGTGCATTTATGTGTTTCTGTGCTCTGTTCTTTCTTCCTTTAAATTTGTAATACCGTATTCATCCGAATATTAGATGGGATTTCACCTGTTTCAACAGCCAATGGAGCAGTCAGCTATAAACAATAGAAATAAAATGATCCATAATCCATTCTATTTTAATGTTACAAACAGCTGCTTGAAAAAGCAGAGTTTTAGAGGGAGCCTCAACGACCACCCGAAATCCTGGTAACGTTATATGGTCAAGCAAGCTAGAGAATGACTGAAGAGAGGGAGAGCGCCCAGCGGCGTTAGAACAAAGCAGTGACTCAGAGAAATAAAACGTGTTTCCGCGGATTCATCAATAGAAATGTAACTGTAGCAAGCATCTCAATATCACTAACGTTATCCAAATTCATATTTAGACGCAACAAACGCTATATCCAGCTACAAAACGGCCTAAAAGTCGGAATTTAGAACGGAAGTTAGAACGGGAGTACAACGAGGCGTTGCCATGGAGATGATACAAAAAATTACAAACAGCAACAGCCAGAGAAAATCTTACCGTGGTCCTCAAAGTGGCCGCTTCCAAGAGATGGACAGGAGAGTGTGTGATTACGTAATGATGGGATGCCCATTACCAGAGCTCAAAGCCTTGGAGATATTTACCGTTAATTCAAAATGTGACACTTTCATCTAATAAGATTTAGAAAATATTATTTAGTTAGTTAAAAACAACAGCCTACCTTGTTATATCAATGTATTTTTATTAGAATTATTTTCAAATACAATTATTTTCTATTATTTTTTACAAGATTTGGTATTATTCAAGTACAAGTATCATTCCAAAAATGTGTCTTTAAAATTGGGAGGGGGTCGTCTTATAATCTGGGTCGTCTTATATTCGGACCAATACGGTATTACTCAGATACAGAACCAAAATCACATATCACAATCACATTAAACGACACCCACAAATAGTTAGACATAGCCTGGTCGCCAGCTGACCTTAGCCCCACCCACAACATTTAAGGTCGGGAAGTTGGGTCTGGACTTGATCCGTTGTGGAGCAACTATGCTCCAACCAGAGCTGTTGGACCAATCAAATTGTCAGGGCGGGCTTTATACGATGATGGACAGATGATCAACAGTAACGTAATCAACCACGTCACCAAAGAGCGCTTGGGTTGAATTCGTTTACCAAAGATGGCTGCCGCTGGAGAACTGAGATGTGTAGACTCCTCCATCACGTCTGTTATAGAAGATATCGACAGCGCATTCATTTTAAAAGAGGAACAGAGAACCGCGATCACGTATGTATACACATCGCCACACCCGTCCGCACGACACGGAAACTGCCGCCTCTGCCTTTGCTCTGTTGAAGCCATGGATGTATTAAAAGGGGGGGATGGGAGCGCGTTCATCATACCTAGTTTAATAATTCTGGATTCGGATACTAGTGAATGTTAAAAATGTTAAAAATGTGACGTTTTAAACAAGGACCCTTTAAGCATTTGGGCTGGTAAGTTGATGTACTCCAAAAATGATGCGCTGAAATATATTACTTTTTTTCACCATGCAAAGTCTATGGGAAAAGTCTTTCTGGTCCAGAGGGGTGCAGTTCCACTGTTAGCCGCTAAGCCCATGGTCGCTTTAAGACATGGCGCTGTTCCTCGGGGGTTGATCGAAGCCCGCCTTTGATTCTCCGTTGCTCCGATTGGCTGTAGGTGTATCCAATTAAGTGCAGAGGCATTTTCTTTCCTGGTTCGGTTGAAACACACCCCGTAATCACAGCCTAATGGAGCAGTATCAGACTCCGATTCTGACTAGGATCTGAGTAGGACCACGTCAGGCTAAGTTAGACAAGGAAACGTCCAGTTCCGTCTGACCTAAAACACCAATTGTTTTTGGTACATTTTCTGTCTCACAAATAAAATATGTGAGAAACAGCTCTCGGTTTATGTAATCAACTATGTAACTTAATTCTACCCAACACAGAAATGCACAAGGTTATACTAGTAAAAGATGATTAAAAAAAATTGATTTAGATTACAAACAGCTTTAACGGACTGAGGAAAGGCGACCTTATTCTAAATCTGTCGTAAACATATTGTTTTGCACAAAGCAACCAAAACTTACCGACTATACGTAACTCTAAATTCAGCGAGTCCCTCCGTAACTTTGTCTTACAGAGCATCGGGTGAAACTGATGCAATAACTGTGGAGGAACATCTTTGTAACCTTAGGCCAATGTTCAGAAATCTTACATAAGGCCAACACTTTTCTTTCTGCCAAATACATTCTCTAATATTCTCTATCCCCTTGAAAAACACGAGCGCACACACACACACACACACACACACACACACACACACACACACACACACACAGAATACAATGCAAGCAACCACCCATATGGTTTGTAGGTTATTAGAAGATTAGTCTGTGAGAAAAAGCTTCTGAACTTTTGTGCTCTCCACTATTCTGCAGCACCCGACAAACCCACTGGATGCCACAGCGCCACTAAATCCACTGACTGCACCATCCATCATCATGTCTGCTGGTGCAGTGTGTGGCCCTCTGCCGTCCCGAACCACAGATCTGATAGATGTTGACTCAGATATCTGGCGGCAATATTTTAAAGGTAGTTTCTGTTTTGAAGTGTGCTGAGATTTTAAGATATGGAATCATCTGGCTACAACCAAATACAATGGAAGTGAACAGTGATTGTGTTGGTGCACCTTAATTAAAAAAAAAAAAAGACATTTGAGAGAGTAGGTATCTTCTTTATAGGATTTCAAGATGAACTTTATTGGTCGCACATTGTGGGAAATTTGTCTCGGGCCAACATGGCATCATGACTTTGCGTAAACATACACAGCACGCGAAATGGCGTGGTATCAGTAAGCACTTTGAGCTATCCATGTGTATGTCTACGCTGTGTATATATATATATATATATATATATATATATATATATATATATATATATATATACCTCACTATCTCACTGAAGGCATCAAAACTATGAATGAACACATGGAATTATGTACTTAACAAAAAAGTGTGAAATAACTGAAAACATGTCTTATATTTTAGATACCAAAGTAGCCACCCTTTGCTTTTTTTGATAACTCTGTAAACCCTTGGTGTTCTCTCAATGAGCTTCATGAGGTAGTCACCTGAAATGGTTTTACCTTCACAGGTGTGCCTTGTCAGGGTTAATTAGTGGAATTTGTTCACTTATTAATAAAAAAGCAAAGGGTGGCTACTTTGAAGAATCTAAAATATACGACATGTTTTCAGTTATTTCACACCTTTTTGTTAAGTACATAATTCCATATGTGTTCATTCATAGTTTTGATGCCTTCAGTGAGAATCTACAATGTAAATAGTCATAAAAATAAAAAGGAAACGCATTGAATGAGAAGGTGTGTCCAAACTTTTGGCCTGTACTGTATGTATGTGTATATATATATATATATATATATGCGGGCTATTTAGGAGCTTAATAGACACTGGGATGAAGGAGTTTTTGAAAGGGTTAAGTGTGCAGCGAGGAACTCTAGACCTCCTACCGGATGGCAGCAGCTCATATTCTGCGTACAGAACATGAGACGTGTCGCTAACAATTCTATTTGTTTGTCGCAAAGAAGGCTGTTCATAAATACTTTGCATGGGTAAGTGCTCTCTAACACCAATGATCTTCCAGGCAGTATTTGAACTTTCACATTTTTTATTGGCAATTTAATTTATGATTTTTAAATTACATTTTGTTGAAATCTAAACCCCATTGTTTTTTTTATCTCATTGAGGGTCCCATTAAATTATATTTAACTCAACTGTACTGTGGCTTAGGCAGAAATGCATCAATAAATACCACCAGGGCTAAGTAGCAAACTGTGTCTTTTAATATGTTAGATAAACTGAATCTCATAGAACATGTGTTTTATGTTAATTAAAGAAAGGGCAATATCACATAAACTCACATTTATTCCGTGTTAAAATGTGCACATACTGTATGTTGCATCATTAAAATAAAAATGTGTTAAACATGTTTCCACTTGTTTCATCAGCATACACACCCACACACACCTTGTTTCATCCCTCAAAATATAACTCTGCAATCTGTCTTTATCAGCAGCCGAGTGTGTGTGTGTGTGTGTGTGTGTGTGTGTGTGTGTGTGTGTGTGTGTGTGCGCGCCCCTGTTTGTGTGTGTCAGAGATGCACCACGATGCTTCTGAACTAACTTTTGGCCTCAGCTATGAAAACGCCTGAAAGCCATTGTTGTCCAACTCTAAAAATCCCTCATGTTAAGAGGATTATTTATTACAGACATAATTGATTTTCTTTACACTTTTCTGCCCTGTAGGAAGAAAACAGAGCAGAGTGTTCTGTTGGAAAGATCACCGATGCCTCATTTCTGGATAGTTGGAGGAAGATGTGCATTGTGGGAAGAAAATAGAATCCGATGAATGCACATCGTGTTGACTATTGGCACCAGACCGGACCAAACCACAGTCTCACGCACGCACACACACCCACACCCACACTCACACACGCCTTCAATCTCCCGCTAAGATGCTTTGTGACAATGTCTGATTCTTCCACTTGTTGGTAATCTACCGTAAAACTTCAAATAATAGCCCGGGCTTCTATTTACCCAAATCGCCGAAATGCACCGGCTTGTATTTGAGACAGGCGTCTATAAGAGACAGGCCTTTAATTGACAATAGGAGGTTACCACATTATATATATATTTTTTAATTTGTATTATTCGTATTTAATTAATATTTATAATTAATTTGAATGTGTTTAACAAATTATTTAATGTAAGAAATGTCTTAGATTATTGGCAGCATAAAAAGAGAAACGATGTGACAGCAATGGGCAGAACAATATCTACTGCTAAAATCCATCATATATGAACTTGTTGCCCGAAACACATCAACAAGAAAGAACGCTGCCCTGTAAAACAACTGCAATCATGTGATAGAAAATTACTCTATTCATCACTATCATCATCCCCGCGATCCTCAATAACAAGTTCATTGGCAAATTCCTCCTCCACGTCGCTCTCCTCCACTTCGCCCTCTCCAGCCTCCGCTAACTCTGCCTGCCTGGCTTGCACTAACAGCTCCCGCCCAGATGCGCACGGTTCTCCCTCTTTGAAACAATGGATAAGGTGATCCTCGCTTCCATCAGAAGCTACTGTCAGGCCACATACCTAAGGATAACATCCCGAAGTTAATGAAATATATTATCTCCTCTTTCACCCTCACACACACACACACACACACACACACACACACACACACAGCGTGCTGCGCACAAGCATACCTTAAAGGAATTTTTCAGCCCCTCCGTATCTAGCTTTTCCCACGTTTGAAGTACCCAGGACACCAACAAGCGGCGAGCTGGGGCCCTCATATTTCCTCCAGCGGTGTACTCCTTGTCCACATCCCCTGCCATCCAGCTGTCGTAGGACTCGTGCAGGCTGGCTTTGAACGGTTGGTTCCATACGACGTCAGGGGCCTGTATGTACTTTGTCCAGCCCCCGGGTATCACAGCCATGGTTATGTTGTAGCCCCTTCTGAGCTCAGCTTTGGTTGCTGCGCTGATATGACAGCGATATGAATCCCAGGCTAGGAGACGAGGGGCGAAGTTAAACTTTCCCACCACTCTCTGAAGCCAGTCTGCAGTCAGCTCCTCGTTCATCCATCCATTTTTGGACGTGGCCACTACCACCCCACTGATATTTTGCATTGCTTTCACCTCCTTGATCCCTCCTTTGAAGACAACGTACGGTTTCATTTTGGTCCTGTCTGCTTTCGCAGCCAACACCACAGTTAACTGGCTCTTCTCATGACCTGTGGTTTTCAGTGGGACACTGTGCGCACCTCTTGCATCCACCGTTGGAGAGCCCACCATATCAAACCACACCGCTGTTTTGTCCATGGCTATAATGTTTTTTGGCTGTATTTTCTTTGACTTAATAATCCGCGTTGTATATGTTACAAAATTCACCAGTTTCTCAGTGAAGTGCTTGGCGTCTTTCTGGGCTACAGTTGTGCGTCTTCTGACTGAAAAGTTGTTGCGCTTCAGGAATTTGGCCCTGATCATTTTACGTGAGACTCTGAGATGCTTTGTCCGCATGCTGTGGAGCCACTCACACACGCTCACCTCCAGCTCTTCACTGACCTTCCTCCTCCCTCCACCTCGCAGTCTGGCCCTTTTGTCGTCTTCCTCGAACAGACGTTGCAGTTCTACTTTATGTTTACGCCATTCTCGCACTCTCTTAGGACCAATCGAGAAATGTCTTGCCGCTGCTTCTCCCGAATTTTGTTCGGCAAATTTGACAATTGTCAGCTTAAATGTCAAATCATACTTTTTTATTTTTGTCCATTATCCATGGTGGTATTGAGAGAATTAAGAAAAACTGAAGACTAAAAGAAAGTTTGTTAACCTGTTTGTTATGTTGCCATAGTGATGAGTCATTTATGAACGGTTGCGTCTGTCACGTGAAATCCAATCAAAACATAGAACAAACGATCTGACGGGTTTTAAAAGATCAAATACAACCCGACAAGGAAAAAAAACAAAAACAGACCAGGCCTCTATTTGAGACCGGCCTTTATTTACCCAAATCTGTTGTCACACCAGGCGTTTAAAAGAGACAGGCATCTATTTGGGACTCGGCTATTATTTTAAGTTTTACGGTAAGTGCATTTTAAGGGTCATTTTATGCCAATAGTTTTAAACAAAAATACACATTTAAATTTTTAAAAGAAAAAGAAGTAAAAGAATTTAACAATGCTTTCAAAAGCTCTATTAAAAAAAAAGATACACACATTAAATAAAAAGTTATGAATTGGTTTGTATGATTTATTTCTTTTCTTCAATTTGTGTACTCCATTATATTATTATTTCAATTATTAATCTGTACATTTTTTGGCTGCTTTTAATCTATTTATGGTCAATGTGTTTATGTTACTTTTTTATTGCCGCAAAAAAACAAAAATATGTTTAAAAAATACATATATTTCTTGTTTAGTGGAAAGTACTTTGTAATCTGCATTGTGTTAGAACAAAAGCAGCTTCCATATTACAGTAGACGAGGACATCAGTTGTAAGACTTTGCTGTTTACACGTCTGTCAAGTCTTTCTCTTTTGTGTGAACTCTAAGTTCAGGATCTGCATAATAAGGCTGCAATTTCACTTTAGACGTCTTCAAACGCTTCTCAGTGAGCCGTTTCATAAAAAAAAAAAATCCGCCCTGTCAGACAGACCTGCACTCTATTCATTTTTACGTTAAGAGGTGAATAGTCTTGTTTCATTTTAATTGGCTTTAAAAAAAAAAAAAAAAGTCTTGCATTTTACTTTGTGAAACTTCAAGCAAACGTGGAAGTGGTGCAGCTGAGGCCACCGATGTGCAAATTAGCCTGTGTCATCACCTGATCCTCATGACAGGTGGAGTGCCAGAGATCGGTTTTAAAATCAGAAAATAAAAAAAAAATACAGCACTGCAGCGACTAACATGGACTATAAAGTATAAAACCATTGATAACAGGCCTCGCGGTACATTTGACAGCAATATATTTCAAGCGTGTTCGACGAGGGATAGCTTTGAATGGCCCTAATAGCCAGAAAGGCTGTGTCTTTGTCTTTGGCGATTCCTCTGGGACTAGTTGGGAGGGGGAAGAGAGAACGAAATGGGGCAGAATGGGCTTAAGAGGTTTACTGGCATTTGTGCAGCAGGTAAAATGGCCTGACAGTGAGAAACCTGCAGGAAAGCTGATTCCGGTCCAGAGGGACGCAGCATTAATACAGGCATCAGGGAGAAAAAGAGCCTGGCTTTGCATTCAGGCTTGCAAGGCAGCAATCTACAGCATTACCACGAGACAATATAAAGACTTATCATAAATGGACTGTACACGCGCACACACGCGCACACGCACGCCCACGCCACGCACACGCACACACACACACACACACACACACACACACACACACACACACACACACACGAAGAAAAGAAATACATGCAAATATATTGGAAAAAAAATACATTAAAAAAGTAATGCAACAGCTCAGTCAGGAGATATGAAAACACAAATAATGAATATAGTAAATGAATACAAACTCAAACATTCCTCCTAATGTAGCGCTCCCACACACAGACACACACCATGCCAACTCCAGGCAACAGTCATCATTTAAATTTACAACAACTGCAGTCGTTAAACAACTACAGCATAATCAATAAGCTGTTTAGACCAAACCCTTTTCTTCTTGAGCCACACCACTGCAGAGCCACAAACACACACGTCAGTCAGACAGACAGACAGACAGACAGACAGACAGACAGACAGACAGACAGACAGACAGACAGACAGACAGACAGACAGACAGACAGACAGACAGACAGACAGACAGACAGACAGACAGACAGACAGACAGACAGACAGACACACACACACACACACACACACACACACACACACACACACACACACACACACACACACACACACACACACACACACACTTTACAAATTAACATGCAAAACGTAATGCAAGCCAACGCAATAGTCCTGAAAGATGCTGTACTTGTGTTGTTTAATGTTCAGTTTCCACTGAGACGGTGTCACCGGGGTGGTAAATCTTTTCTATGGTCATTCAGTTTGTTTTGTCAAAACAAACTTAACAGAATTGATTAATTTTAAATAGAAAAACCAGTGTAGTGTTTAACTGGTGGTGTTGCGTTTACAGCCACAAATTACATCATGATGAGGAGCTCACAAAGTCTGAAAAAGGTTGTGAAAGCATCTTTATGCTGCAATCAGGCTGGTAATTAAAAAAAACAGTAACTGTATTGCTGTCTCAAGTTAAAATATGTAGTTTTTTTTTTATTTATATTTATTTTTTTTACTTTTTGCCATCCTCCATGATGGAATTTACAACCAGATGTAACCTAGCTGCCTTGCACAAGAAAAGAAAACAAAGGTGATCTGGACAACGAGAAGCTAACACTTAAATCCATGTGAATGCATCTGAATTAGAGGATGGATACCCGAACTGGGCCGGGTTCGGACAGATATTTAGAAATGATATTTGAGTTTGGGTTGGGCTCGGACACATCAGCGCGATACGGCACTGAACATTTTAAATTAAACAGCTTATTAACGTGCGCTTGTCCCGTGTGTGCTGATGCGCTCATCTGTTGACAATACTGAATGCCTTCCTACAGTTGATTAATAAAAAGCGGGTTTTCTACACAAACAAATGTACATGTGTCACTAGTATGAGAAAAAAAATTGATTTTAACTGTCGGGCTTGGACATAAATATCTTAATGCCAGTCGGGCTCGGGCCGAGTTCGGTTACTGCTCTGTCGAACGCGGGCCGGGCTCGGACAGAAAAATGCGGCCATTGTGACACTATGGTCATTCATTATAAAGTTTCAATGCTTTTCGTAAACGCGTCTTACATTTAAAAAGTTTATGAAGTTTGCCATATGTTAGTCGGCCAGATGTCTGGTAACTTCCTCTTTCTTTGTGTTGAAATTCTAAACTCTGGTGGGTTTATGAGGACTATGGCTAACTGCTCCTCAGATCTCTGCATGGTAAATCCAGACAGCTAGCTAGACTATCTGTCCAGTCTGAGTTTTCTGTCGCACGACTAAAACAACCTTTGAACTAGAGATGCAACGATTACAACTTTCTAGGCCGGTACCGATTTTAGCCGATGCCAATTTCATATTTTCTAACCACTTTACAGCCCACTCAAATATTTATTTTCTATCTTTTCCTTAATAGAACATTTTGCACAGAACAGAAACATTTTTTAACAGATAATGGATCACTATAAAATAGAACTATATAAATTACTCCTGGTGTGGGAAACTCACACACATCTAAAGTGCAATGTTAGAACCATTTCCTTCTTTTCTGTGATTTTGGGTGTCGTCCCTCCACGCCCTACTTTGTCCTTGCAGGTGTTGCATATTGCAAACTTGTTATCTTCTGCACACACGCTGAAGAATTTCCAAACAGCTGACAAGTTGCAGGTTAATTCACAAGGTTCCCTACATGTGGGAGAATACAAGGACATGCGCTTCACACCGCGAGCGGGTACACGCCACACGCGGCGCAAAGAGACAGTTTAAAGAAAGGAAAAAGACCGTGCTGTCGCATCCGTGCGTGCGTCCTTGAAAACTGTATCTCGTATAACTTACGTTGTCTGTTAATTGTAGCGTTGACCGACATGAAATCGGCATATGTCAGACTGACCTGCCGGTTGCAGGTCATGGCCGAGCACGTGAAAACCGGCCAATTCCGGTCACCGGCTGGTCTATCGGTGCATCTCTACTTTGAACGTACACACGTTCCACCAAAACAAGTTCCTTCCCGAGGCTATTTTGCAGAGGCACCGTTGCACCGTCGGGCGCATAGCACCGCCCATGACATTTGTGATTGGTTTAAAGAAATGCCAATAAACCAGAGCACATTTTACTCCCATCCAGGAATGCTGTGTGGTACTAGCCAGACCCTCCTCCACAGCGCCGTAGAGGAAGGTCTGGCAATGAGAGACTAGCCATATGTGTACCCTTGGCTCACTGGAAAAGATTGAAATGTATCCTTCAGTATATTCAAATATGTACAGTATTTGTATTTCATATTAAGATCGAAATGGCTTCACTGTTAGATAGATACATGTTACTGATGTTATAAACCAAGTGTTTAATGTGCAGATTGGAGCTTCTGCAGCACGGTGTGATGACTGCTGACACAAAAGGCAACTCAAGGGAAATACTGCAGCAAAGAAAAGGTCAGAATAATGACTCACAGACACATAACTGAAATAATGCACACATTATGGTGGAAACCCAAAACAGCAGCCAAATTCCTTTTTTATACAATCTAATTGTTTCGAGATCAGGGGTCAGCTGACTGTTCAGGGGGAATACTTTTGTAAGCTTGAACGGCAATTACCACAGGAAAGAGTGTGAGAATAACAATAAGGAAGTGAGTGTGGGGGGAGGAGGAAGGGGGGGTTGTCGAACAGAGGCAAAAGATGAGAGGAACAGGAATGACGTAAAGAGGACTCCAAGGACCCCGGCTCTACAGTCCAGTCATTACTGAGGGCCTACAGTGGCCCTCTGGGTACCAGCCCAGGAGCTGTGACAGCAGTGGGCTGCCTCTCATTTCCCTAACCCTGAAACAAGGGCTGCTCAGCCAGCCTGGGGCTGCTTGTTAAAACCTGGAATGAGACTTTGGCTAATCAATAAGGGAAGGCAGAGAAGAAGAAGAAGAAGAAAAAAAAAAGAGAGCAACAAAAAGAAAGGAGAGAAAGTGCAGAACAGGGGAAGAACGACACAGGTGAAAAAGAGATGAGAAGAGAAGCTGAGGCAGGAGATGAATGGAGAACTGTGGGGGGGGGTGGGGGGGTCGGGGGGGATGATGACAGGGGAGCAGTAGAGCGGACGATGGCGGGGAAAGATAATCACTTCATTTACTCTTCTCTCCTAATCCTCAGAACGGCTGCCGGCTGATCAGACACGCGGGGTAGAAGGCAGGAAGACGAGCCTGGAAAAGCCGTTCATCACCGAGACAACGCCGATAGACGCTCACTCACGGCAGCAGTCTGAAGGAGCACAGGATTGTTCCTTCAAATGTTCCTCCTCTAGGAAAAGATAAAACTGCGCTGATATTTACGAGCTGGTTATTTGCTCTCAAACCTCTGACCACAACCAACATCACAGATGGTTGTGGTCAGGTGTGGTCCGTCTCACTTGTGACCCAACCCCCCCCTACAAAGCAACGCTACACTTCACTGCTGCAGGGGGTACGGATGAATACATAACCTATTTGTACTAGTGTAGAAGTTTGGTATCATTTTGGGCATTATTAGTGGGGTAACTTACGAGTTACAAACGTGGGTCCATTAGCCCCTGCAGCTGATAACGCTACTCTACGCTAAATCTCCCAATGTTAGACCCAGGTGATGGTGCAAAGGACCCTAGGGTGAAATTACTACAAACCATCACTTTAAAGTGTAACTCTCGCCAAAATGCAATGTACCCGAGTCAAACTTTCATTTAAAGCATAATTAGGACGGAAACACCACTTTTAAGATTGACCGTATTTTTATTTTCGGTAAAATGGCTTTTTGAATGGGAGTGCTAGGGGCACTACTATGATCGCATCAAAATCACTATTCTTAAAACACTGAGAAGGCTCGACACAACCTGAAACTTTGCTCCAGGTATCACCAGGGGCTCTCCACATGAACTCCAGCGTTGAGAACATTGGTTGTGTACCCAGAAGTTACTAAAAAGAAAGGTTTTGAACAATTCGCTTTAGCTGTTGGGGTTTCTGCCCGCAAGAGGTAACACTCCCAGTCAAAAGGCCATTTGACCGAAAAAATGAAATTACGGTATGTGGCTTTTCCGTCCTAATTATGCTTTTAAACGAAAGTTTGACTCGTGACTCGGGTACATTCACAAAAAGACCCTAGGTTGCATTTTGGCGACAGTTACGCTTTAAGCTTTAAGCTAACCAAAAAAGGCCAAAAAGCCCTAAGAATATATTTTTTTCCATAACTTCTTCCGGGACATAAACTCTGCTCCCACGCTTGAAAGCCCTGGGTTTCAGGACCCATCCGGCCACACCGATCTCCGCGGATCTTTGCGCTCCGATACAGCGGCGGTCAATGTGGTGCATACAGTAATAAATACGTGGAATACATACGACTTACAGTGTGTTCATTTTCATAGCTATATGTACGGATGGTTCATGAGAACAGCCTGATGTGAAATGCAAATAAAGTGTACACTTGTTATTTTTTGGTCTAACTGTAGAGCCTAGCAGATGTAAGGTAAGAAACTGTGTGATAGTTCCATCAAATCAATAATTTGTGTGTTTCAATTACAAATCATTCCTTCAAATTACCCATTCGTATGCTCAATTTATGCATTTAATTCCCTCAATCGAGTCATTAATTCTCTCAAACAAATAACTCTCAACCTTGAAACAGTTCATTTTCCTCCTCACTTCACATCTCCTCATCATCACCACATCTATTGGTTTTCTTCCTACAATAAGTAATAATGTTTGGCACATCTTTTGACACCAGAATGTTAACAACTGTACATGTGAATCTTCCAGCGGCTGAAATGTGTTTACCACACACTCCTTCCTCCGTATTTGCATTTCATGAGGACCTAATGACCAAAGTGAGGCAGTTGCCAAGTGCTGCCGCCTCCAACTACATGGTATGCAAATGAGCCCAGCTCTGCCATATGTGTGCACTTGTTAGAGGAGCTCACAGATGCCGCTCCCTCTAACAGGTGCTAAAAGCCCACTTCTGCATCAATCTGCAGCTCAAACACCAGTAACAAACTGCAGTGAAAACACAACATGGTATAATCCCAGAGCAGTGCCTTCCCAGTTTTCACTTGTCGCGTATGAGTCAGATTTTAATTTTGTTTCTCATCTGTTTACTGTGGAAAGACATCTTCCATACTGTCATGTACAATTCATCTGTCGCTAACAGTAACTAAAATCAAATGGCATTGTTTTAACTAGAAATAACAAAATACCTAGGGGGAAAAAGCTTGTTAATGTGTTTTAATGAACTCTATGTGTGAATAAAATATAATGCTGGATATTTAAAGAAAATATGTAATAAATGTGACAATGTAAAAATACACCATTTTTAATTATTGGTCAAACATTTACTACTTCACCACTTAAACATGATATTGACCTGTAAACATGTAACAAGGGCCAGGTAATAAAAGGGTTGTGACCTGGTTAACAGTTTGTATTTCTTTATTAAACCTCTATAAAAGGATTAAAAATGCATTTTATGTTTTTGATGAGTCGTTTGTTTCCAGCGTCATTTAAATAGTGTATAACATACGTTATTGAGCGTTAAAAAATAATGCAGTTTTCTCTTTCATATTAAAAAAATAATGTCAGCAGGTTTTCATGTTCCAAACAAAGAAGGCTGCACTGTAGCACTGTACCAGTTTTTGAAAAACCTGCAAATCAACCTATAAGTCCCTGGTCAGACCAGAAAGAGGCCCAGCTAAAATGGGTGGTGTTGGAAACATGGTGTTATTTGCAGGGCAAGTTCATGAGCTGCTGTGACTGCGGAGCTAATTGGTAACATGTTAGTGCTCGCCAGCCACAACTGTCCCCCGCACTCACTAAGCCACTGCAGATTATGCCACAACTTTTTTTGTGGACTCGAAAAATGTAATATTATTGCGACCGAAAACGTAGCCTGTATAAATCCCAACACAACCAGCCGAATTTTTCCTGATGTTGCTGATGACTTCCTGTTTAAATGGGCAGCACTCAGCCTTCCCTCTCCTCTTCCACCCTATGGAATATAATACTGCCTCAATGAGATGCATCAGATAGACCGCGCTCCTCCTGTCTGTGTGTGCGTCTGTGTGTGTGTGTGTGTCATACAGTTAACAGTTTCAACTTCTGTTTTGATCCAATAAAGGACACTTTGTAACTGACATGATCAGAGAGGGTGTTTGTGTGTGTGTGTGTGTGTGTCAGATATTGGATTAGGAGAGGCATCCTATTTAATGACGGCAGGCGCAGAGGATAATAAGTGACTGAGCACTACGCGGCAAATCAAATCATCCGACCAATCACGGCAGCCCTGAGATCGCCTGCGACAAAATGGCTGCTCACCTCTGACAGAAGGCTTTTAATCAGCTGGCCTATAGGCTGTGATGCATAGGGGACGCAAAGAGAGAGAGAGGCAGAAGATGCTAAAGAACCGTGTCTTTCAGCAAAAATTTCAAATGAGGAATCAACAGAAACAAGTTCTTTAATCAGCACAGTGTGATTTGTTTTCTGATGTCCATTTTATTTTAGTGTGTCCGAAACGTATAGAGTGGGAAAAAAAAGGGCTGTTCATCGCCGTGATAACAGTCCTTTCTTGTTGAGATAACATTTTCTGCTGAATTACAAACAGAGATGTTTAAAACAGGAACAGTTACGGTCTCAAGTTATACAATTTATAGCTAAATTAACAGTTAGTTCCTTCAAAACAGAAAGATGAAGAGCGAAACTGGGTCGTGTTCCCACGTTTGTGGGCTATATCAATAAAACATGATTTTTGGATTACAAACAAATCCAGGCCAGTCCTAGTTTATGGAAAAAACAGTGTCAAAATTAACAAATTACAGTATGAGCTATATTTGCCTGTGCCATAGTTTGTTTCTGCACTTATTTTAATATTTCTATCCTGACAGTTCACTTTACACGTATTGATTTTATAATTCAATTTCATAATTGGAAGTTCCACCTTAAAAAAAAAAAAAAGATACTTAATATTATATAACATTTACAAAATGTTGGATATACATACACGTAAGGGAACTTTATGCTTTAAAACTAAGGAACAATCAACAACACGTAAAACTTTCAAATGAATAGTCTATGTCTAAATCAGAGGGGAACCCTTTGGGCCTTCAAGGTATTCAGTGAAGGCCTAAGAAAAAATATTAAAATCATTGTTGTATTCTTACATTATTTATTTATGTATTTATTTTTTTCTGGTTTTATTCACTGAAATAATAGTAATACCGTCCAGATTATTGCTAAATAGGGTTAGGGTTATCAGGAACATGAGTCAGTATAAATGGAAAAGTGTTTTGGATAAATGTATTTGGTTACACTTTACTGGAAGGTATCTACATAAGAGTGAAATGACAATGTCATGAACATGTCATAAACATTATAAACAAGTCATAAACGTTTATGACATAACGCTTCTTTTAGTAAGTGTCATTTGTTTTTTGTCATGACAAGTTATGGTTAGGGTTAGAGTTAGGGTTCTAATCTGACCACTTTTTTCAGTAACGAGTAATCTAACGCGTTACTATTTCCAAACCAGTAATCAGATTAAAGTTACTTATCCAAGTCACTGTGCGTTACTATTTTTGTCATTTTCCTTAGTAAAAATATATATTTTTGCTTTCTTCTTGCGTCTCGGGGAGTGAAGTCACGTATATGACAGGTCACGTTTTCAGCATGAGGACAGGTCACGTTTTCAGCATGAGGACAGGTCACGTGTACCACGCAGCGACACAAACGTAAACAACAATGGAGGGAGGAGAGAGATGCGCGTTTTCTAGCTGGAAATACAGTCACTATTTAGAGTTTGTGTCAGCTAAAGACGGCAATATTAAGGTTGGTTGTACACTCTGTGCTGGTGGCGACAAAGTGCTATCTAGCTAAAAAAAACACTACGTCAGATTTGAAGAACCATTTGGAGTCGCAGCACTGCAGTCAAACTTACAGAGCAAGTCCCAGCAGGTGGTGCGAAACAGAGAGCAGTAGGCCCCCCCACCACCCAAACAACAAAAGCTGGACTTAGGTGCAAAACCAGTAAGTGGGGGAGAGTTGAAGAAGTTGGTCGGGCAGTAGGCCTATGTTGTAGCCGAAATGCTGCCCTTAAACACGGTTGACTCGCTCTCTTTCGTGCCATAATAAACCAGATCCGACTACTGGCAACGCTGAGCTGCCTCACAGTAAACCGGTTGTCATTTTTATGTTGAGGCTGTGGGGGTGTTGTCGGCAGTTGCTGAATGGAACTAATAAAGTAACTTGTAATCTAACTTTGTTACTTTTAAAATCAAGTAATCTGTAAAGTAACTAAGTTACTTTTTCAAAGTAACTGTGGCAACACTGGTCATGACAGTGTCATGTTTTCATGATCGTGTCATGTCTCTCTTATGTAGATACCTTCCAGTAAAGTGTAACCATTTATTTTCCTATAACCAGCTTTGTGTTTCTGGTTTTCCAAAATGACCTTTGTGTATTGTGAACAGAGACATATTTATTATGGTCGTGAAGCTATTTAGGGCAAACACATTTTTAATAAACATTTAATATCCTCAACTTCAATGTATGACATAGGGATCTGGCTATTATTGTTATTGCTTTAGTAGATTGCTTTTTGCCACGTGTGGTCCCATAGTCCTATTGAAGGCTCAGGGTCCAGGACCAGGGTCCGCCACTGGACTAAATGATCTTTACCAATTTCTGGAACATGAAGCCATACTGCATTTGTCTTAGAGTCTGTACTTTCCTGATGTATTTGAAGCAAACAGCTGAAGGGATGCTGAATAATGTCCAAAGCTGTAACTCGCCCCTACGTACATTCAAAGCAGGAACATTGTGGTAAACGTTGTGTCAAGAGGAGAGCGCTGGAGAGCCAGGACGGAGGTGCAAGGTCAGCGTGACAGAACCAATCAACATCTGTTCCAGCAGAACGACCGATTCCAACACCTCGACTACCGCCCCGACCCCCCCGGCTGACGTCAGGACGCCGCTAGGGAAACACTCACCGCTCGCGTTAGTGTGTGTGTTTTCATGGATTTCTACCTTTCTAAGTAGGAATCTCAGTTTTCGACCCCCTAGGTGAGGATATTTGTCCATGTGACTATTTTCTTTTGTTTTGTGCCAAGAAGAAGAGGTTGCGTTGGACTTTCTCGTTGGTTGTAAAAATTCCATCATAATCTATTATTACCCGTCATTTTAATTTTAATGTTTTAAGGATAACACATATTGAGTAGCTTTTCAGTTTCATTCATTCATTTAAATTTGTAATAATTTGTCTTACATACAGAACGACCTTATAGATTATGCATTCATATTATATTATAAGGGCATGGAGAGATAAGATGAACAGTGACACCAACCATGCAGTCACTCTTCATGTCCAAACGACGCTAAGCAATTGAATGATTTTATTTCTTGCAATGAGAGTGGAGGCCACAAAAACACAGACGCTACTCCTCACAATAAGAAAGGGTTTGACAGAAGAAGAGTTGAGTAGAAAAAATGAGTAGAAAAGCTACACATTTGGTCTTGTTGAGGAAGTCAGAGAACAAGCCACAACAAAATAAGTAGGGGTGTATCCTGTTGGAAGTAGGCCTGCACGATTCGTGTGGGAAAATATGAATCACGATTTTTTTTTAGCTTAGAATTGATATCACGATTCTCTGCCTGGTCAGTAGGTTTCACTCTTGTGCCTGCATTCAGAATCTTCTCAGCGGTCTTTTGTTCCTGTCGTGTTTTTTCATTATTTTGGACATTAGTTTTTGCCTGCTTCTTTTTGACTCCTTGTGTTGTTTTTGCCTGCTGGATTTTTGGACTCCTTTGTTGGGATTTACTCTTCGTTCTAATAAATCCTCAAGCTCTAACTTTTTCCTGCCTGATCTCCTGCATTTGGGTCCACCGTTCCCTGCAGCACTTAACACATGGGCAGTGTGAACCTGAAAATGCTATATAATAGTTCCCCTTTAAAGATGATATTATATATATGTTTTCACTTTGTGTCGATAATGTTGGAACGTAGAGGATTTATTCAAGATCAAAGTATCGTTACACCCCTAATCTTTTCCTCCCACTTTGTCCTTCATGTGAGTGTGCATGTGGATGTTTTTTTGTGTGCACCTGTATGTGTGTGTGTGTGTGCGCGCACATGTCTATTAGATCAAATATATCAGAGCGGTTCATTACCAATTCTCAGGACAATTTCTGATCCTCGCCCTGTACTGGCGTCGGAAGCCACCAAGGTCAGAGGCCCGGACGCCGAGTGCTCCTCATGTTACACACGAGCACGTCTGACATGGCGGCGAGATAGGCCTCATCGTGGTAATTATCATATCACTTTTCAACCAGCAGATATATGGAGCTCTGATAATGTAGCATTAATGGGAAATGCATACGAGGGGAGCGATCGATGGACAAATGACCCATGACGAGGTGCCGGACACTCAGCAATAAACGCCAACATTTATACGAACCAAATGACTGTGATAATACAGGCTGATTGGGATGAAGTTTCCAAATGATGTTACCACTTGAAATCATGTGCACGGCTTTGATACATTATATCTTGGGTTTCAAAAACATGAGTAATTGAAAAAAATAAATAAACATTTCATTCAACATTTCAAGTGAATGGCTGCATACAAGCTAATATAGTGGCAGTCGCTTTAAATCAGTGGAAGGGTTTTTTTCCCACAAAAAAAAGAGTGATGGATGGATGGATGGATGGATGGGTCCTAAAGCAGAGGGATTTCAAGCGAAGGAGTGGTGTTCGTGTCCTGGAAGAAGTTTTATCCCAAATCACAATCTTTTTTCTAATTAGTCGTACTAAACCAACTAAACTCAACTGTCATGTGACCAGTCATCACAGTAATTTGGTAGGATATCATACGAATTGTGTATACATTTTCACACGATATCATACGATTCGATCCGTTCGTCACAATGCGTTAAAATGATGTTATGTTTTTATGTTACGCCCCATGATGGACAAAATCATACACAAAAACAAGGTTTCATGGACTCAAACCTTTGTTGACCATCCGTGTCTTCCTCATTATATATATACATTTTTTTTTTTATCTTGAACCATCACGGTTGTAAAAACAAAAACACAAACATAGTCAAATCTATCAGAATTGAACAATGTTTGAGTTCTTCATGATATCAGATTATTACAAAACCAAAAATATACTAATATGATAACTGCTAGTCCATTTTAAAATGAAATAAATAATTCACAACTTTCTTTTCAGCACTTTTCTGCTACCTGGTGCACATTTTCTGTTAGAACATTTTTGGAAAAAAAAAATCTTTTCAAGGCGGGGACATTTGATGCAATGCATTTTGCCCTCAAGTCTCTTCACAAGAATTGTTTTATTAAAAGAAAAATATTAAAACATGTGAGCCTTGTTGTTCAAAATAAGCTTTAATCATTTCATGTCTTTTAAATCCGTATTTTTGCTTCAACTTTTAACTAAATGATTATGTAACCGAGCAGCTCCTTTCCATTTATTCCCCCCCCCCATTATCTCTCCATTCATCAGTCCATCCACTCATCCATGCATCCACCCTCTGCTTTATGGCTTTATCTGGCTCCAGAGCCGCTGTCTTTTCTCCGTCATTCCGTCAATTAACCATTCTTCATTTTCTCAACACTGGACATTTTGACTGTTCGGTAGTCTTAACATCAGTTTACCAGCCAGCCTGTCTTAACTCTCCCCCTTATTTCTCCATTCTGTCACTTCTTGACTCCATCCATCAGCACACACCCCGCGCCCTGCATGACAGTCATCTTAAAATATCACTGCTAAAAGTCTACTTCAATTTAATGGCTCATAAGGCTGTAGCGTGAATATTTAGTGTGTGTGGCTGCCGCCTGGAGATTTAATCCGGTGCTGCATAATTGATGGAGAGATGTTGGAAAACTCACAGATCATTAAATGTGATAGCAGATTTGCCAAACACTTTTCAGAATAGTTTATGCTCAACGTACAAAGCCTGTCAGTGCTATATGTTTTACAGAGAGACAGCTCCCCTGAAAACTGGAGATGATGATGATGATGATGATGATGATTTTCCCTTCTTCATCCAAACACTTAAACTGACTTACTTAGGCAGAGGACTCAATGTTATGGCTGCACGTCCCTTGCAGGATTTTTTCTGCAGATCACAACATATCGGGCCTTTAATAAAAAGGCTATATTAAAAGGTTCCAGCTTCTCAATGTGAGCCTTTGCTGCTTTTATGAAAAAAATAAATTGATATAAAACTTTTCAATGTGGGCTTTTTGTCTGAAAAAAACGCCAGGAACATGTGATGGTCATTTTTCACTGTTCTACATAGCCTTTAACGAAAATGATCATTATTTTCAGCCCTAATATCCAGACTGTTGGCTTCAGCTTTGGTTCAAATGATTGTAAAACATCACATCAGCTGTCATTATCCTTCATCCTCCTCACAACCAAACCCCGTGTATCCTCACCCCCACCCTGAGCCTCTAACCTGGATCTTGATTGGCCAGCTGAAGTTGGACATATAGACGTAGAAGGTGATGTTGTGGTGAAGTCTGAAGTTGAACTTTTCACATGAGAAACTGTCACGGTGCTCCTTGATGTTGGTCCTCGCTATGATGGGCATCTCCTCCCCTGAGATGGTGCCCGCTGTGAGAGGCAGAGAGCAGTTTAAGAGAAATACAGTGCAACAAAGTGGAAAGAATCAGGATACTTTATCAGGTATAAAAAAAAAAAAAAAAAACAAAACAATCAATAATGTAAAAGAACTTTTTTGCCATTCTTGCATCACAAAAGTGTTCCGTGTCCATCTGGTGGGCAGCTAGCAGAAGCTGCGGTGACGTGGACAATATTTCTTCGACCCGATTGAAATCATTCTGATTAGAGATTCCAACTAAACCGTTTACATGGATGCTAAATAAAGTGATCCGATAAGATGTGCATTTGCATACCCCAAAGCGTTTAATCATCTAAATATAAAAAGGTGAACAACTTGTTTGTTCGGCCCTTTCGACCATCAACAATCGTCAAATCTTTAAAGGCCTCCAACAAAGCGTTGTATCGGCCACTGACCAGTTTGGTTTTGCTACGGCCATGTTTCTGTCCCTCCCAGAAGCACGAGTAAAGGAACCTACCCAGGATCTATAGTGATCTGTCTACTGATAGAAAGACTGCTCATATAGCCTAGAAATCTAGACGCCCCCTAGCGGTTGTCTAGCAACTCTCTGTTGGCTTGGGAGCTGGAAAAACCAAGCTCTAGTCAGGCCAATCACATTGTGTATAGAGTCGGTGGGCGGGGCTTAACATAATGACGGCAGAGTTGCGACGGTTCCGCGTGAATTCCCTGCTATTTGAAAACAAAGAAGATGACTGCTGCTGCTGGCGAACAGAGGTCTTTGGAATTGGTTAAGTTAAGAGTTCAGCTTTTCTTTGAGAAAAGAACGGCACCAAAGTCATTCTTGAAAAAGGAAGATGTTTTCGGAGTTTTGCCGACCGGATACGGCAAAAGTTTAATCCGCTACCTTCTTCGTTGCTTTGGTTGGTTGTAGCGCTATCCTATCACGTGCAGAGGGAAGTTGAAAGACAACCATTTATCCCGCCCCTCGGATTGAGCCCTGCCAATGGTGAGTTCCCAGACCCAACATCTTGATGTGGGTCTGGCTTGTCAGGCTACTGTTCATACTTATCGCTATATATTTCTGGTTGTGATGAACCATGTGGAAATTAACGAGCAGTTCAATGGTAATATAGGATTTACAGAAATGTATATAAATATACAATTAAAATATAATTTCTTTTCCATCATGTATGTGATTTGAGATGGCCTCAGGTGTTAGAGTTGGTAATCAGGGTCGTGTCAAGACTCGGCTGAGAGACACTAAACGGTGAAGCCTGACCAGTTATCGCTTGTAGTCTTTGATGACCTGCCTGATAAAGGTAGGCCAAAACAGGCAGCGGGGGCCAGAGACAGACTACTGGGGTCAGGATTGTCAACAGCCACGGTGTCCCAAAGTACCTTGTAAATGTCAAAATAGGCCAGAGAAAGAAACAAGCCAGTCTTTTTCTTATTGGGGCCTTGTAAGCATCCTAGATGTAAAATTGTGTTACACAGAAATTTTACAATATTGCGATAAAAAACTACATATTATATTTGGCATAATTACTATGAGTAAACATAACAGATTTTGGATGGCTTGTGGTCCATCAGCTGAGCTGCTTTCACTGTGAACGTTCTGGTAAAGATATTTTACACAGAAAGTGGTAAGCGAGCAGGTTGAGTGGAAAAAAAGTCTTAATTTTAAAATGTCAATTTTGAACCTTTCATCTCACGCAGGCAAATTCAGAGCGATGCGTGTAAATTCCTCTCAGCGCTGAAGTGGTCTCAGTTCAGTATCCTTCAGAGCACTATCAGCATGTGTTAATGACTGAGTTTTTCAGACGTTGTGAATAAAATATTTCCACCTCCTGCTTTATCAGGGCCATTAAACACTGTAGTAGACTGCACACAAGCGCACACACACACACACACACACACACACACACACACACACACACACACACACACACACACACACACACACACGAAAGGCCCAGTCCCAAACTAAAGGAGGCTCTGGGCCCCGAGACACTGAAAGCAGAGTGCTTTTATCTTAATTGAAATCAGGAGGGGAAATGTGTAAAACAGCCTAATACCAAAATTTGAAAATAGCTTCTGATGTGTTTGTCAGGAGGGGGAATCTCCAGGAGGCGAGCAGGAAGTGGATCTGACCATTTTGCTTAAGGACACTTGACCACTAATGAAAGATACTGACTGTGTGATATCTTTTAAGACTGCTAAGTGACCAAGCTTAACAATCAACCACTGCATTAAATTCAAGTTAAATAACATCTAATATCGCACTTTGTTTCATTTACTGAAATGTCCTATAATAAAAACTAATGGGGTGTTTTTAAAGGTCCTATGACATGCAGCTTTTTGGATGCTTTTATATAGGCCTTAGTGGTCCCCTAATACTGCATCTCTTTCCCCAAATTCAGCCTTGGTGCAGAATTACAGCTTTCCTTAGTATTTTCTCAAAGGCAGAGCAGGATACCCAGGGCTCGGTTTACACGTATCACCATTTCTAGCCACTGGGGGACCATAGGCAGGCTGGGGGAACGCATATTAATGTTAAAAAACCTCATAAAGTGGGACCTTTAAAGAGAAGATTGCTTTTAAAAGGTTCCATATTATGCTTATTTTCAGGTTCCTACTTGTAATTTGAGTTTCTACTAGAACATGTTTACATGCCTTAATGTTCCAAAAACACATTATTTTTCTCACACTGTCTGTCTAAATATACCTGTATTTACACTCTGTCTGAAACGCTCCGTTTTAGCGCCTGTCTCTTTAAGACCCCCTACCGAAAAATTGGATTGGAAAATGGATTGAGTGTTTTGATACTTTCACAGTATTTATATAATATTTACAATATGGGACCTTTGACTGTTTTTAGTAACGTTATAGGTTCTTTATTACGTTTGTTTTGCAAGGCCTTTCATTTTTAATGGACTTCAGAGAATCAGAAAATCAAACAATAGCATTATCGGGACAAGTATAAATACGTGAATGTGCTCTCTACCTGTAGAGCTTAAGGACCAAGTGATGTTGAGGTTGAAGTTGTTCGAGGCGTTGATGGACATGTCGAGATTCTTGTTGGCCTGAACACAAAGACAAAAGAAACACATGCAAGGCTGGTGTTACTGAGCTGGACATAAACAGCAACACTTGTGGACAGACTGATTTTGATCTAAAGTGGAAGAAAGTTTTACACTGTGGGGGAAGAAAATGATGAAAGCGGAAGATGCCGTCAAACACAATGCAAAACATTGGTTCATTTATTGATTGCTGAGTGGATTTTGCAGTTCACGTATATATACTTTTTGAAACTTATTTTCCTTCCAGTTTGCCGACCTTTTGTACTTTTGTGTACATTTATAAAGTCCAACAGGAGTCTTTTACTCGAGATTCTCCATGTTCTGCTCAACTTGTGTCACCTAAGGCGTATTTAAATCTATTGGCCTCTTTTTGTGTCGGTCCATTGATTTTGTGTGCAATGCTGCCTCGAAATTCCACTTTGAGTTGTATCTGAACACAGCTTCAGGCTCTAAGAAAGCAAAAACAGGTCCAATAAAACTCAAGATCACTGTTGACAGCATATTCTTACATTTAGACAGTGAAAGTTCTATAGCTTCTTTTAAAAACAGACTTGGGGCCATCCTGGCGATCAAATTGTCCTCTTGCACATCAGGTTCCTTACGACATTGACCGGTTCAATTTCAGTTGCGGGCTTTTGTCTCATTGACTTGAACATGTTTTATTAGATAGGTCTGATTCAATTTAAACAAATGTTCCGATACAGAGCATGAAACTCAAAAATATGTCTTTTGATAGTCTGGCTCAAGGGATTGGACATTGTCGTTCCGTTGAGACAGATGTCCCTTCCCTCGTACTATCTCCGCTATCGGGGCTTAGCACCACCCAGGACGGTTGTGATTGGTTTAAAGAAATACAAATAAGCCAGAGCGTCGTCCCCCCCCCCCCACCAGAATAGACAGATGTCGGACCATACCCCATCGCTGACACAGCATTGCAAAACAGTCGTTTGATGTTTAGATCAGAAGAGCGTCACAAGTATGAGAAACATTAGTCCGATTTACTTGGAAATACTTCCCGTTTTTATCCTAGATTAAATGCAACAAGGAGCAAAAGCCCCCGGTGTTACCTGTTCAGGTGTAGCCATGAAGTTGATGCTGGTGTAGTGGCGGTCATCTTCCTGAAGCAAGCTGAAGGTAAACTGGTAATCAATTAACAGGTTGTCTAGGTGACAGGAGAGAGACAGACAGGAGAGAGAGGCAAAAAGAATCTAGTCAGAAAGCCATACTTTACCTTTATTAGCATTCCAAGGCAGATGTTCTTTGTGGCGACGTGTTTCAGTCAACAGTAAGGTTCTTCCTGGGGTTTGTTTTCATTTTTGGAGTAATTTAGTCAGAATGCCAATTCCAAATAAAACCTCCACTCCGGCTCTTTGTTATTGACGACGCCATGGAGCACAGACAGATTTATGAAAGTCAAAACATAAGACGCTGACCGCGAGTCGATATTCAATTAGATGAATAAGACTACAGTGGTGAAGTTTTTGGTCAAAGATGTCAAGCAGTGACACAATAAACAAGGAGAGCTTATGTGTGTATGATCTCACACACACACACACACACACACACACACACACACACACACACACACACACACACAGATAAGTTTTATAAATGTGAACACGAGCGCTCAAAATCAGGATGCCATTTTCTTAGACAAGCAAACGGTCCGATCAATAGAACATGAGTGAGAGTCTAAATAATCATGTTCTATCAGAGATTTAATCTTTTTTTTTGAAAGCAGCTCCTAGTGAGTGTCTGGAAGCTGCTCTTTATCAGCCAGACAATGACCAATGTACAGAGGGGCGATCACAGTGATTCAACATCTGGACAGAGAGCAGGAGCCATGCTGGGTCACCTTGTCTGCCTGCCTGATGGGGGATGGAAAAAAGGGGAGGTGGGGAGAAAAGAGGGAATAAGAAGAGAGAGCAGCTATGTGGCCATGAAAGGATAACAGGGTGAGAGGATATTTTTTAAGTTAATCAGTGTGACTGCTATGTGCTAACCCTTCAGGGCAATCCAGGTGTGTGTGTGTGTGTGTGTGTGTGTGTGTGTGTCTGTCTCTCTCTCTCTCTCTCTCTCAGGTAAAACAGACTCAGGCAGGCAACAATTATTCTTATATTTTTATCTATGCCATGAACTACTGCAGCTACTATTTCTAGTCATAGTTCCATTATCTTTATTATGACTATTATTGCCACTGTTCATCACACCCCCAACCGGCACCGTCAGACACCGCCTACCAAGAGCCTGGGTCTGTCCCGGGTTTCTCCCTAAAAGGGAGTTTTTCCTCGCCACTGTCGCAATGAACGCTTGCTCTTGGGGGAATTACTGGAATTGTTGGGTCTTTGTAAATTATAGAGCGTGGTCTACCTACTCTATGTGTAAAGTGTCTCGAGATAACTCTTGTCATGAATTGATCCTATAAATAAAATTGAATTGGATCTGAAAGAGAAGTTTTCACACTATGGGTCATGTTTTATATAGATGTGGCCATAAATCACACCAGTTATTGTAGTATTATATCTCACTACCATAGTTATTAGTTAGATTTCAGTAGGTCAGTTAATGGGAGCTGCTGGACGAGGACACACTCCAATTTTCCACCTCGGATGTCTGCGACGTCCAGGGCAGGGTGAATGCTCCGAAAGCTGCTGGCCCTGATGGAGTTCCCGGACGTTTGTTGCGAGCCTGCACAGAGCAGCTGGCTGGTGTCTTCACTGACATCTTCAACATGTCTCTAGCCCATTCAACAGTCCCCCCAGTTTTAAATCTGCCACCATTGTTCCAGTGCCTAAACACTCCGCAGCCAAGGAACTGAATGATTTCCGCCCGGATGCACCCATCATTGCGAAATGTTTTGAAATGTTTTTGTCCTGTCACAACTGAAATCATGTCTGCCTGCTGCAATGGACCCGTACCAATTTGCCTACAGACGCGACAGATTAACAGAGGATGCCATCTCCACAGCGCTCCACCTGGAACTCACCCACCTGGACAGTCCCAATACATGTTAGAATGCTGTTCATTGACTTCAGTTCAACATTCAACACTGTGATCCCCTCCAAGCTGATCTCCAAGCTCAGCCAGCTTGGCATCAGCAACTCACTCTGCAACTGGATTATGGACTTACTTACTAACAGACCCCAGGCTGTTAAATTAGGAAGTCTCTCCTCCTCCACTATCACCCTGAACACTAGCGTGCCGCAGGGCTGTGTGTCGAGCCCTCTGCTCTACTCCCTCTTCACCCGCGACTGCGTTGGATGTCAACTGCATTTCATTGGCTCTGTACCTGTAGTCTGCTAAATGACAATAAAGTTGATCTAATCTAGACAACCAGTTAAAGTGAAAATGAAGGAAGAAAAATCACCAAAAATGCCCTGACATTTCTTACCAAAACACAATTCAACTGACTTATTAAAAACACAAGTGGCATGCAGCTTTGCCTCGCTGCTTGCAAATGGGAAATAGATAGTGGGTGCCTATTAACCAATCACGGCTCAGCCTGACACAAACTACCCTGTTGATTTGTAAATTAAAAGACTGATTTGTGGTCTGTCAACCTTCACCACAAAATGAAGGAAATTGTGCTCTCCATGTGGCTTAATCAGTATTAATACCGTTAACAATGACTGTACCTTTGTAGCACTTCTTAAAAACGTGAATTTACAAAGCACTGCTGATTGGTATAATTTTTCTTTGTCAGGTACCATGAGTCTGTTACGACACATCACTTCTTAACTACAAGTGGAGAGTGGAAGGTTAAAAAAATAGCAACAAAAGACAATATTTGATGTGGATTGGTTAGATCCGACTAAAACACAATATATGTTCTATAACGTCAGTATTGGCAGTAATAGCAATCCAGCGCAGTCATAGTCATGTCACAAACTGTATAAATGTCCGTGAAAAAGAACATCCGGTGCTGTTGCAGGTAATCTGTTGCTGTCTGACGCTGAGTGGCAGCAGTCAGCAGAGACACTGCAGGAGCTTTTCAACTTACAGAGCACAACAACTTTGTTTGTCACACACTGCGTAGAGAGAGAGACAGAGAGAGAGAGACGTTTAGTTATTATCACCTTCCTTTCAGCTTTACAATCCCGGGGCGTCACCAAGACGAAAGCAAATTATGTTTGACAAACACTCTTGTTTTGTTCAGCCTTCATGGCAAGTTAGCCCGAACAGCAGATATCATCAGATCAAAGACAATATTTTTCCCAAACATCCCTCTTCCTCCCTCCCTCCCAGGCAGACGTGCACTGCTGCTACTCAGTTGTTTATCCCATAAGGGTCGTCAGTACAACTTCAGAGTATTTGGGTTTTTTATAGTTTGTACACGGTGTGTGTGTTATATATATATATATATATATATATATATATATATATATATATATATATATATATACACACTTATGTGTGTGCATTTGTTCATTTCTCAATGCATCCAGTGCATACTCATCTGTTTGGGTGGTTGCCCACATCTACCTGCTTGTGCATGTGTGTTTGTGGGGGTTTACAGGTGTCCGCGTAGTTAACCACACACGTGCGAGTGCAGAACAAAAAAAAGGCTCCACCAGGCCCTCTGTGCGTTTCCAATATGTTTGATTTCAAGGCTGTTAGGAACCAGAGCACCACCAAGTTTAAAAGTTCATCTTGTCTAATTACGAATCCCATCTGAGAAATCTGACAGCAGTTTCACTTAGGCAAACTCAATTACACGCGTGCGAGTGAAAACTCTCACTCTGGATGAATCGTATCAAGTTATCACTAAAGGTATGAGCCATCCCCAGAAGAACTGAAATAGAAATGGTCCGTGCCAATTTCTCAGGTTCACAGATGGGTGATCTTATTACCATAATTTGTAAGCTGATTCAGCCTATATGAAACAAAAAACTGAGGCTCGGGAGTGAGAAGGCAGAAGAGAAAGCCCTCACCCGGAACGTAATCTGATATTCCAGCAGTCTGCTTCGAATAGAAATCCTAAAAGAAAATAATAATAATAATAATAATTGTGAACTTACCTACAACGTCAGTTTGTCAAAATCTATTGCTGAGGTTTCATTTAATGCTTGTTAACAACTCATTATTTCCCATTTGCAACACTGCCAGGCAGAGCGCAGGCCAGACATCCCAGCCTCACCTCGCTGAGAAAGCAGGTTAGAGCCAGGGGAGTAAACACAAGGACAACACAGAGTCCCCATCAGGCCTAAATGGAGTTCAAGGTAACCTGGAGGTGATCTACGCATGAGGTTCGGTGACCCCGATTCATTAGAAACTCACTGTTCCTTAACACCACAAAGCTCTTTGGGGTGGCTAGTCACAACAAGCACCAACTGGAGACTATTTACTGATTCCAAGCACGCAAAATGCCAGGATACACATGAAATCAATACACTGTTTTTTTAAAGGTGTTGGGGATGGTGTAATAGAAGGAGCTTAGTTACGCGCACATCAAGATCAAGGGTGTCTGATGAAACGGCACAGATGGAAACACCTGCACACTCAATATTCCAATCTACAGATCTATATAAATGGAAAGTGTTCTGATCCCAGTCGGGTCTTCATCAGGTCAAACGCATCCACAGTGGTAACCACAGTGTGGCTAAACCATCATGACCGGTAGCCGGGTCACGGTCACCTTTTGGCAGCTAAACTGTCTTGTGTACAGTTGCCGGTCACCGTAATTCCGTGGGATATGATGCGAATTGCTGTGCATAAGTTAATAAGTTAATAAGTTAAGTCGTATGAACCCCATAAATGACAATGCATTTGCAGATATTATACCCCCATAATATTATATTCCTCCTCCTACCTATATCTCCACACATCATACTCCTATATTGGAATATCACTATCAAATACAACTAATCAAGCTTTGAAAATATTTTGGTTGTCAGTGTCCCTTAATAAATCGCAAAACAGTAATGTTTGGATTTTTCTGCTACTGTAAATCTGTTTAATGTGAGTATATAGTAGTATTGAATTGAGACACAGCCAATATGTACTGTATATGTCTTATATCTGGTGTGTGTCCTCCCAAAATGTCACATACTGTATTAATATGTATTAAACTCTTACTGAAACTTACTCAAACTGATCTAAAATCAGCCAGCATTCTTAGTAATCTGTCAAAGGGTAAATAGTGGATTGCTAAAAAAACGGGTTTTGGCCTGATAGGACCAATTAATCCCACGTTGGATAGGGGTCCAGTTGGACTGCCTGTCAGCAAATATCGAGGCATCCTGGACTGACGCCAGATCCTGGTCTAATGAACGGCCTTAGGCCAGGAACGTTTGTTGATTGATGATCTTTGCTACTACAACTACTTTGAGGTCCAAATTGGCCCCAACTTTCACTAGCTTACATTTCATGCGTCTTTGATATAATGTTAGCTAGGGCTGGGTGATACGGAGAAAATCAGATATCACGATATTGTTGACCAAATACCTCGATACCGATATTGCGGCAATATTCTAGGGTGGACAATTGGTGCTTTAACAAAATATGTTCAAACTTAGATTTTAGATAAATAATCATCAGTAATGTGGACATAATGTCTAAGTGAGGAAAAGGCAAATAATAGAACAGCTAGAACAGTCTGGGGAGTTCAGAAAAGTACATCACTTTACTGTAATGCAGCCTTTAAAACCAGGAAAAGACAACACTTATGTCACATCACAATATTACCATATCCAAAACAAAAAAAGACAATATCTAGTCTCATAATCACGATATCGATATAATATCAATATATTGCCCAGCCCTGTTAGCGCTGTAAGACGAAATCTGAATCCTATCTAGTTGAAATTGTTCATCTCTCTCCATTCAGATTTTGGACATTACATCATCATCCAGTCCTATTCCGCGCTGTCCATAACTAATTGTCGTTTTAATTGGGATTGTGAGGCTGTCAGTAAATATTGGAGCCACTGTAGTTCGGCCTGACTAATCTTTCCCAGCAGGCCTGAGGGCAGCGAGCGGCACCGGCTACGGACCGACTGGTGTTAGCTGGTCTGTCCAGTGGACGTGGTGGGACACTTGGTGAACGTCCCTAATTAGACGTCCCTCGTAGCTGACTGAGATGGACTATGACAGCGGTTCATTAAAGCATTGTCCTGGTGATGCCTGCTCATACACGCAAGCCCGACTGGGGGCAAACTCATTAAATAGCAAAGTTGCTTTTCATCAATTGAAGGGTGGTTCAATATGACAGTTTTAACTGAACCAAAGCATCGCTCTGTGCACTCAGTCCCCGATTGAGATGAGCAACACAGCCGCCAATAGCTGGACACTCACATTTATCAGTCTGATGAAAGCATTTCATCAACATCAACATGAAGTTTCTGCGACTGACATGACTTCATTCTGTGGTTTTGTCCAATTGCAGTGTTTTACAATGGCTGCAGTTGTCAGATGGAGTTCCTGAATCATAAAGCTGACATTTATGACATGACATGTTATGATCTCCTGTTATTATCAAACAACCCCAGAACCAGCAATGTCTATTACCACTTAACCCTGCATCAGGACATCTTTATGTTGTCATCTTAAAAAAAAAAACTGTGTATGCTTTTAATTTGTGTTTATTATTACAATCTTCTGTTTGTGCTGAATACAAACAGCTTCAACTGTTCTTTAATCTGATGGAATTGATTATTATCTGGGTTATTGTATCCAATTGTAACAGCTAGGGGGTGAGAGAGGGTGAGCGAGCGGTCTGTATCTGTGTATTTGTAGCGTATATTTGTTATAACGCTGTTCTGTCGGTTATGTGTTTTAGAATTTTGTATTTGTGTTTATAGGACCCGGTCGAAAATGAGACGCTACTTGTCAAGGGTCTATCCTTCAAATAAACTTAATGTATTGATGCATTTGAGTTCACCCACTTTCTCAATCACATCCGCCCAAAATAAAGCCTCTCTCCAGAGAGCAAAAATGTATTTGATGAGTTGTTTCACACAAAAAAAGAGTTTGTCACCATATGCAATAGTGAACTGCACTAGCATCAGTTTTTTTGAAAGACCTGCCACATATAGGTTTAATTCCTAAAATGTTACAAGTAAAATTGTTCTTCAACACATTTTTATCTTTTATGTGAAAAAACACTATCCTCTCTCCGTAGCAAAGGAGGAATAAGCGAGATGTTGCTATAGAGCTGCACACCTTTTAGAAAATAGAATCAAAAGGTCAAGATAAGGCTTGCCACGCACCAAACGCAACAAAACAATCAGGCCTGGACCAACCTAAACCTTCTTGGTATTTATCTAAACCCTTCTGCAGACTTACAACTACTTTGATGGTTGGGCTAATTTGGCACTGTAGACTGCAGTTTGCATCAGTCAATGATGACTTTTTTTTAACCACAAAAGTGACATTATTTTATTATTATTTAAATTCAATTTCATTTCATTTATAATGTCAAATCAAAACAGATCTCAGGACATTTTACAGATACAATTCCTCCCCAAGAACATGCATTTAGTGCGACAGCGGCGACAAAAGACTTCCTTTTAACAGGGGGAAACCTCGGACAGAACCAGACTCTAAGTGGGCGGCCATCTGCCTCGTCCAGTTGGAGAGAGAGACACAACAACCTACTTTATTTTGTATGAGGACTTGACAGTACTCGTTAGTTTGAGACAAATATCTTGATGGTTTTGCAGCAATCTCTCCGGACCGTGGTAGAATCGCTGTTACATCCGACAGAATAACAGCGCTTTTATCTATAGCACGTGCCCCCTCACTCGTGTCAGACGGATGCTTGAATCCAAAACACACCGTTGCCACAGTGAGTATGAGCACACACACATACTAGGCAGTCTCTGACTACTACAATAGTTCATGTTCAACAAGTCTGCTTACAACTGACTTTGAAATAGCACCGCTATACAAATGGGTAAGACAAAAGAGAGGCAGAGGGCCAGAGAGAGAGGCGAGTAGACTGCTAAACATGTGTGCTTCAGAGCAGATGTCAAGGGGGCTGGACTTATATATATAATATTCAGCTGTTCCACCTTGAGTGCTTGTTTGATCGACATAACGGCCTTCTATTCACCTTATAGGAGTTTGAGGCAAGTGCTTAACCTCTATTCCTGGTCTTCTAGTTCCCTGTAAGTCTGTTGTGTCACGGCGGCTGCTTTCTAATGCTGACAAGCAGTCAGTTGCTGCCACATGGATGGAATAAATGCAGGCTGATGTACTCTCCGGCAGCAGAGAAATATTACTTAAAGTTCTATTATGCTTTTTGGCTATTTCCCTTTCCTTTGTGTTATAGATCTTTTTTGTGCACATTATAGGTTTACAAAGTGAAAAAGCCCAAAGTCCCCCCCAAAGGGACTTACCATCTCCAACAGAAAACACTGTTCACCAACAGCTCCAAACAGCTCTATTGTAGTCCAGCCTTTACTTCAGAGACCAACGTGGTCACTTTGTAACACACGTTATAATGCTCGCCTAGCTGCTAGCATGGCACGACCTCATACTCTGCTTCTGACTGGCTAGTAGTCCTTACCTAGGTACTGTCAGGGCACGCCCTCATACTCTGCTTTTGACTGGCTAGTAGTCCTTACCTAGGTACTGTCAGGGCACGCCCTCATACTCTGCTTCTGACTGGCTAGTAGTCCTTACCTAGGTACTGTCAGGGCACGCCCTCATACTCTGCTTCTGACTGGCTAGTAGTCCTTACCTAGGTACTGTCAGGGCACACCCTCATACTCTGCTTCTGACTGGCTAGTAGTCCTTACCTTGTTACTGTCAAGGCACACCCTCATACTCTGCTTCTGACTGGCTAGTAGTCCTTACCTAGTTACTGTCCGGGCACACCCTCATACTCTGCTTCTGACTGGCTAGTAGTCCTTACCTAGTTACTGTCAGGGCACACCCTCATACTCTGCTCCTGACTGGCTAGTAGTCCTTACCAAGTTACTGTCAGGGCACACCCTCATACTCTGCTCCTGACTGGCTAGTAGTCCTTACCTAGTCACTGTCAGGGCACGCCTTCATACTCTGCTTCTGACTGGCTAATAGTCCTTACCTAGCTACTGCGCATGTGCGACTCACAACAAAGACGGAATAGAAGTGAGATGTCTAACTCTGTAGCTAAAACAGAGAGCTCAACACACAGGGTGAAAAGAGGAGCTGCAGCAATGTGCAGTACAACAAAAATATGGTGTTTTTTGAAAATTAAACCATGTAAACCTATTCTTATACAACCTCTAAATACAATTATGAACCTGAAAATGAGCATAATATGAGCACTTTAAAAGGTCAGGTTGAATTACGAGTAGCCACATCCTTCGACAGACACTGCAGGTTAGTAGGCTCAACCTGTGTCACTGCAAGTCCCTGTGTTTATAGTTAACCGCCCGTTTGGCTTGGGACCCTTAAAAGTGAAGCAATAAGCTTGTTTGCGATGAGTTGCGCCTTGCCTGTAAAGTGGAAGGGAGCAAGCGGCTGCGGTGGGCGGTGACAAAAAGCTATGATCAAGTCGGGACAGTTCCCGACCGTTTCAAGCGGCCTTCAGCTTGTCAGGAAGGGTTTGTTGAGGGGAAAACTGGCGAGGCCTCTTTCAAAGGGGTCTGTTGACCTCTGACCTATCCAGATATCCAAATGAAAATGGGAGTATCCACAAGTCTCCCCTTTACAGACACGCACACTTTATGATAATCCCATGCCGTTTTCTTTGGCAACTATCATGTTTTTCCCAAATATGTACAGATTTGTAGTCATTCTCTTATCAAATGGCTTGAAAAAGTAGTGCAAATAGCTGCCATAAATGGGAAAATAATCTCTTGGCTGAGCCACGAATGTTTACAACATCTAAAGCCGCCCCAGGTGTGTATCCATGTGTATACCTCTGAGTGTGCTCTCTCTTATTCAAACACAACTTACCACGTTTCATAGACAACGGAAAAGATAATGTGCCATTAATGACAGAACTTACTGTAACGTCGCCAAACGCATCTCTGAAAACACAAACCACTTCAGCTGCAGCCATAGAGATATCAAGGAGCCGTGCACCTACGGACTTTAGGAGCCATTCAAATCTGCACTTTGTGTCAGTACTGTGACTGTATGCATTTGCATCATCTACAGCCCTTCACAATACTGGGCAAGGGCACTGCATTAGTGCCATCTAGTGCCTTTTAACCTCCGTCCTGAATCCAGCAGACCATGCAATCCATGAACTACACAATAAAACAAAAGTTGTTTTTGTGATCAAAGACATATTTGGAGGTGACCAGTGCAATCTGCGACACGACTCCTTTGATTGCAGTATCCTTTCGAGCCTCCCTCGTTGAAACAATGATAGCCCCACTCAAGCTAGAGGGCTATTGACATTGACAGGACTTGAACTTGATTCTACTGTGTTATAATATTATAACTGATGATGGCAATTCTTAGACTGAAAGTGTGTGTGTGTGTTTGTGTGTGTGTGTGTGTGTGTGTGTGTGTGTGTGTGTGTGTGTGTGTGTGTGTGTGTGTGTGTGAGTAAGAGAGAGCGAGAGAGCATGGGAGAGTGAGGGAGCATGTGCTTGTTTGCCACAAAACATCTGTTTTGACGAGAGCATTCCTCCTCCGTCTGCCCTTTAAAAAGGAAAACCGGCAATTTGTTGCAAATGAGCTGGGTCAAATGTGATCCCTGTCAGCATCTGGAAACAGGAAAACAAAGTCCTGGACAGAAAAAATAAAGTGCTCTCTCTTTGTATCCCTCTCCCCTCTCTCTCTCGTGGTGGACCTGAATAAGTGATAGTAATGATAGCCCTGTCCGCATCGCTTGTACGTTTAAAACAACGCTGTTTTTGACCCAAAGCGAGCTTTTCTATGGTGACGCAAAGTTTTTCCAAAGTCAAGAATTAACTGAGCGACGAAGACCTATTAGGGTGGACGGTGGGGTGTAACTGTTCAGAGAATGTACTTAAACACAGGAGAATATGGCTTGCACACTCTCTCCTACCTACAGTTTGTTTTTCATTTTTGCATTTTTTTTCATTTTTCCACGGTACCTGCTCGACTCGCCTTTTTTTGGTTTTCCATTACGAAAAAAAGTCCCTGGTACCTGCTAACAGGTACTTTTTTTAGTACCACCTCAGTCAAGGTTCCAAGCAAGCTGAGGAGATACCAAAAGGTCAACTGAAAGCGACAGAGGGGGGGTGTCCTGAACAAACCCGCCATTTTTAAATAGTTTAGCCAGCTGTGTTTTGTTTTTGCTGCCTGCAGCTTCATCTGGCTGTGGCAACAACAACACACCTTCGACGTTCTGTGTGCGTTTGTGTTGCGTTAGGTCACGGCAGTTTACTGCGGCGCCGCTATGATGACCAGCCACGCTGAGGCGGTACTAAAATCTGTAATGGACAACAGTACATACACAACAGTGCGAGTCGAGCAGGTACCATGTAATGGAAAAATGCCATTACTGTGCTTCAACATTACTCAACAATCTTCATTCTTCCCCCCACAGTGAAGCTAACACCTCCAGTGCTGCCAACAATTCCTGCTCAGTGATGTCTTTTACTTCTCCATAGATTGGAAACTTCTGTAAAAGTATCCTGCTACTTTTATTCAGCATCCAGACGGTGAAGAGGGTCAACACGTGGCCCTCTCACTGCCTGATCGGATCGAGCTTATCAACTGTCCAGATGATGGATTTCAGTTCTCAATTTACTCTAAGTCAATTTCCGGTCGTCAACCTCCTAAAGTAGCTGTAATACACCTTTCTAGTTACACATTAGACTTCTGAGATCCCCTGTTATCTGACAGCAAACACAAATATCAGTGTGTGCGTTATGTGTGTTTGCTCACGCAACTGTGGCCAGCTGTATACGGAGTAGTTTCAAGCATGTTTCAAACAGTCATTGCTTTGCCAAAATAGGGCTGAATACACTGCGTTGATGGGATACCCTCCTCAAAGCTCCTAAACTGTGCCCGTTTCAGATAACAAAGCCCTCCACCATCTGGCCCCCTCATACCTCACTGACCTCCTCTCCCCCTACCAATTCTCACGGTCCCTCAGATCCACCTCAGCCGGTCTCCTCTCCATCCCTAAGTCCAACCTCCGCAGTTTTGGGGACAGAACCTTCTCCAGGGCAGGTCCCAGGCTCTGGAACTCCCTCCCCTAAGAGATCCGCACCTCTGACTCCCTCACCGTCTTCCAGTCCCGCCTCAAGACCCATCTCTTCACCGCTGCCTATCCTTAGCCCCACACTCCGCTCCCTTTTCACCTGTGCCTGAATCTTGTTTTGTTTTGCCTTGTTTTTGTTTTCCATCTTTCCCTGTAAAGCGACTTTGAGTCCTTGAAAAGCGCTATATAAATTCAATTTATTATTATTATTATCATTATCAAATATGATCGTTTGGTACACAGTGAACTTATGGGCAGTGGTGGCCTAAAGGTTAAAGAAGTAAGCTTATGACCGAGAGTTAGCTGGTTCAATCCCCAGACCGACAGGATAAAATCTGGGTGGGGAAAGTGAAAAAGCAGTGCTTGCCCCTCCCTCATTACCACCACTGAGGTGCCCACGAGCAAGGCCCTTAACCCCAACTGCTCCAGCAGATCAGACTGTGGTTGTACTGGGCAGTTTCCAGGTATGAATGTGTTACTGTGTGAATGTGACAGGTTGTAGCTGCAAATGAGAATGTGTTCTCAATCGACTTACCTGGATAAATAAAGTTAAAAAAATCGACAGCAGAAAGGTGGATTATGTTGAGTGATTTTAAAAAGTTTCTATGGACATTTGAACAGACTTTGCACCTTGAACGTCTATTAGCTGTACTATAGCTCCTAAACTATGTGGTCAAGGTTCATTTATTTTGTGATTTATGAAGGTCAGCAAGTCCATGGAAGTGAGTGTTAACTCTGACCATTTTAATTGAGGAAGGCTAGCAGGGTTAGCATTTAGCTGTCTGGGTACATACAGCAGATGATAATCCTGGGACACAGATGGACATTGTACACAGAAACAGGCTTTAGCTCTGTGTGTGTGTGTGTGTGTGTGTGTGTGTGTGTGTCTCAGGTGTAATGGCGGAAGGGTACTTACAATAACATGTTCCTCTGAGAGGGTTGCCAAGGTAACGGTTCTCTGAGTCACATCTGGAATGAAACAGGAAAGACAGGTGGAGAGGGAATGACAAATACGAAGAAGAAGAAGAAGAAGAAGAAGAAGAAGAAGAAGAAGAAGAAGAGAAAGAACAAAGGCATTAAAACGGGTTTAGTTTTTACAAAGACTTGTTTGTGTTAGCGTGGTTGTGTGCGAGTGTCAGGTGGGTATTGTCTTCCCCCAGCTCTTTGCGAGGTGATTTCCCTCGACAGTCCTGTCCTTGACGCGCTGTTTTTTTCCCATAAGCCACACACACGCACTTTGAATAAATATATATATATATATATATATATATATATATATATATATATATGAGTTTTTATAAATATATATATATATGAGTTTTTTGTTGCAAGTTTTCAAGACCATAGAGAGAGATTTTTATTACTGTATCTCTTTGCAGTATCATTTTTAATCCAAGTAAAAATTTTTGTTTTGTATCATCTCTTTCATTCAGATGCTTAGTTCTCTTTAGATTGACATGTATCACTGCCGGTTGGTGGAAAACTAAACAGGAAACATAGCGGACATATTTTTGACGAGGCAAGCGCAAAACACTGACATTTTAGTTTGAAGTACATCAACCACTGTCCTTGTGGATACTTTTTTTTCCAAAATGAAAAATGTTCATCAGGCACTGCCAGTCACTTGTCAAACAAGAATCTACAAAGCTTTTAATTTGCATTTGACATTTCAGCCATTTCTCTGTTATTCACTGGGACCAGTGGGAGGTGGAATCTTTTTTTCAAAGACACTCATCTGTTGATGGACAGTAATTGGCTGCAGTTGAAAGTCTTGACCTTTAGGTTAAGAGGAAAGTCTCTAATGAACAGTCAGCTCTGTCGCAATAAAAAATAAATAAATAAATACATTTTTCCAGTAGAAATCTACTGAAATTTTAATGCTTTCTCAAAATACATAATGGGATTAGCATGCATATTAAAGAGCCTCGAGGTGCAGCAACATAAGTCCCTCAAGGATAATGTACATTTTAACACCCGGTAAATGTAATTGAAGAAAAATATCAGGGTTAAAGTTTTTTTGGGGCAGTATCATCAAGAAATGTACATGCTTCTGAGGCCATTAAAGTGTCAAGATGGAGATGTGTGCCTGAACCACAGATAGGAGAATGATTGCCTGGCAGCAGAGAACAAAAGCCAGAGTTATTACACTTCCACTGCCAAGACATGTTAACTAATGTGGTAAGAAGGTCAAATGTATTTTATTATACAATTGTTATTATAATATCAAGGCATTTTCTGTGTGTGTGTGTGTGTGTGTGTAAGACTTTAAAAAGAAAAAGAAAAGGGGTGTTTATTGAACACTGTAATAGCTGAAGTGAAGTTCTGTATTGTGGCCATTTAGAAAAAGGACAACTCCCTGGTTATCAAACCCATATGCAGATATCTGACATGTTTTACTAAATATGGAAAGTAAATCATCCAAAGCAACCCAGGAGTCCACACACACACACACTATTTCACAGTGTAACAGAAGAAGGGCTGGAGGACTTGGAGAGAAATAGAGAGCATGGAAATGAAAGAATGACAGAGGAAAGAAGAGGAATAAGTGAAGAAGAACATGAGGGCAGGTGAGGTTTACAGCCTGAGTGTTTGTGAATTCGCTCGTTGTGCTGCAGCGGGTCACGGAGCAGAGCCAGATGCTGGATATTTCATTTTTCTATAATCCCCGGCCAAGGACGAGGCCTTAAACCCTGACTGCCTCACTGAGCTTGCATCCTGAATCAGGAGTTCAGAACGCCTATAAAACAAGTAAAGAAGCAGAAGAATACTTTTGGTCTCACTTTGTTTTGGTCAGTTTAAGAGACTAGCTGACGTCTAGACCAATAGGTTTACTAGGGCAGCACTCAGGGATCCATTAATACAGAATGACTTACTGGCTGTCATCTGCATTAAAGACAGAAAAAAGGAAAGGAGGATAGAAGAAGGGAAAGAAGGAAAGAAAGAAGAAGGAAAGGAGGACAGATTGAGAAAAAAAGTGTAGATTGAGAGTAAGAAGGAAGGAAAGAAGGAAGGAAAGAGGATAGATTGATGTAAACTAAAAAGGATAGATTGAGAGTAAGAAGGAAGGAAATAAGGAAGGAGGATAGATTGATAAAACAAGGAGAGAAAGAAAGGGGATAGATTGAGGTAAAGAGAAAGAAGGAAAGCAACAAACAGACAAACAAAGACAAAAACAAAGAGGTGAGTGTGAGAGAGGCTTGTTGAACAACGAGTTGGGGCTGCAGAGAGCCGAGGACTCTGGGACTTTAAAAGCCGACGGCCACAGAGGAGCGCCTGGACGACTAAGCCTATTCCAGCACAACAAGATTTATTGTGATAAATGTGATGTCATAAATAGCTTTGGGCCCCTCTTTAGAGCCAAATATGATCTATAATAAAATAAATCAAACTGACTTTTTTTTTCCTTTAAAATGTACGCATATGTCCAAATATTACACAGAAATGGGCTCCGTCTCCCCCCAGAGGAGGTTGGACACCGGGTTCAGCAACTGATAAAGATAGCGTATAAGGATTTAGTGGAATCTGCTGATGATACGTGTACTCATGTAGGTTTAACCACCGTGACTGTGGAAAGGGGGGGCCTCAAATCGGGTTGGGAATAGACCTTTTTCACAGCAGACATTTTGACTCATATTAGGAAAAGCACAGCTGAAATTGATAACCTTAACGATGGCTCAATTTCATCAAGTGTCCCAGTAAGATATTTCAGTGAGTCAGCATGCCCAATACCAGGGTCTCTCCTAAGTGGAATGCAGCCATCAGTAATGGTTTAATACCAGGGTCTCTCCTAAGTGGAATGCGGCCATCATTACTGGTTTTGAATACACCTGTGCTTTTCCTAATATGACATGTCAACATGTCTGTCGTAAAAAAGGTATATTGAAACAAATGACCCGGTTAGGTTTACAGAAAGATTATGGTTTGGGTAAAAATACGTAAAGTTGTTATGTAAATTAAAGGAATACGCCACCGTTTGTTGAAATAGGGCTTATCACGTCTACCCTGGCTGTAGATAGGCGGGCCAACGCATTTTTTGTCTCAGTTCAAGTAATTAGTTTTTTTTTTTTTGTTGTTGGCTCACTTTTCCTCACAACATGCTAACCGGCAACATAGGATTCCATTCACTACGCTAAGCTAACTAGCGGCGGCGCTGCCGGTGTTGTACCGGACTAAAACAATGCATGCACAAAAAAAGCATTGGCCCACCTATCTACAGCTAGGGGAGACCGTGATGAGCCCTATTTCAACAAACGGTGGCGTATCCCTTTAAGTTAAGTACATTACATTGGTTAAGGATGATACGTTATCAAGTCAACGTTGACCTTTGCCCTGAGGCAGATACTGGCCACGTACAGTATGACATAGGATTTTACAAGCATGGGTTCAGAGAAGAAGGATAAGCAGACTTGCAGGCTAGGTAAGGGGCGATGACGAGCTATGTTCTCTCCTGGGGGACACTTAAAGTCCTGGACGCAGAGCGACAGCAAAATGGGGACGGACACTTAAGCTGCTTACAACAGCCTAATGGGGACAAGATAAGGGCCACACAGGACTGGATCGCCTCATCACTTAAAACACACTGAGTCACACACACACCCACACACACACACACACACACGAGTGACAAGTATGTGTGCTCTGCTTGCCGTTCCTGTAAACCCCTGCAAAGATCAACAACTTGGAGATTAAAAGGTCACAATAATATTGGTCCTGCGTGTGCATTTGTTTTTGTGTACGTTCTTTCATTTGCTCTATGAATCAGAAGATGTTTCAACTGTTACCATTTGTTTTGTTTTTTTTACAGGCATCAGAAGAATCAGGGTGCAGTTAGTAAAACACAAAAAATTCCATTTGACAAACATCCACATGTACTCTCTCTCGCTCCCTGTATGTAAGTACAGTAAAAGATGCTAATTAGCAGGCAATTAGCGGAGCGCTCTACATTTGGAGCGGAGGCCAATTAAAGCTAAATCAACACAATCAAACAATCAGTCAGAGAAAACGAGGAGAAATAAAGGGGAGGCTTTAGCAGAGTGAATGTTAAGGTGCTGAAGAAAAGACTCGGTAAAAATAAAGGTCTTGAACTTGAACTTGAAAATAAGATAAAAGTCCTCGACGGGGTTGGACTTTAAATAGACTATTTAGTAATGTTTTCAATTGTAAACTGTGACCACACTTAAACAGCAGGGGACCATCTGGTGAGCAAATGGATTCCCCGAGGATCTGTAGCTCAGGTACAGACCGTATTCCAGCAATGCCGACCTCTCACGCTCACACTGCCTGTTGCACTGTTAACAGCTGTTACGGTTCACACATTCACGTTGGCCTTGTAAACACACGGTGGACTCGGTGCACACTGGCTTCAGATGTGATTTCATTTTTACTCCGCGGGCGGCACAGGCTGGGGATGCTGTCCAACATTTAGGTCCAGAGAAATCCTTCTCGACAGATACTGCTAACATTGATGAGAAATTTAGTTTAACGTTTACTGTCCCCGGAGGTCGATCTTTAATGACTCTGGTGGCCGTGTACCTTCAGGTGAAAATACCACTCCGATTGATGGTCAAAGGTACCTTTGAAAGAGTAATGGCTGGATTTTTACACACAAATTAATCTTAATCTGATGAACAATTCCAAAATATTAAAATGAGCATGTTTATATTTCTCAAAGTAAGTAATCAACAAAGCGTTGTATCGTACAGAAGCTCCGGTATCCTCAGCCAACCCGGTCTCACGGCAGTTCGGCAAATGGTCACGTTATTTTTAATCTATTAATTCGGGTTCACAGGGAGGCTTTTCTCGTTTTTTTTTGTGGTGGCCAGCATGAAATGGTCTATAGGGAGATTAACGGGGAAAGCAAACCCCGGGGAGAGGACGCATCACACGCCGGGAGACGGCCGCGGGGAACACGCGGCAATAATGGGACGGTTAACGGGGAAACAAAACGCCACACGCGGGACGCGATCCCCGGCCTCCGGGGTGAAAGTCCTGAATTGTTTGACCCATCCACCACCCCGACCAACCTCCTTACGTGGATTTTCGGCATTTCATACTACTCGCTACCGTACACGTGCTGTGACCACGACATATGCTTCATATTTAAATACATTAGTTTACATTTTCGTGCTGGCCACCACGAAAAAAACGACAAAAACATCCCTGTGAACACGAATCCATAGACTAAAATAACGTGACCATTTGACGAACTGCCGTGAGACTGGGTTGCATCAGATATTAAACACTAAATACTGATAAGACTTTGTGCACTTGTGGGTAATAAAAGTGCGTATATTTATCTGTGTCTACAATATATCGATCTTTATGTGATTATGGTTAAAAAAAAAAAAGAGAGATGAAAGACAGACACACAAATCCAGTACCGGAGAAAGAGACAGTACACACACACACACACACACACACACACACACACACACACACACACACACACACACACACACACACACACACACACACACACACACACACACACACACACAGCTGCTTTACCTAATGGCCCCATTATTTCTGACTTTGCACTGAACACACACTCTCAGATATGCATCCACACACCTGATGTAACCCTGGAGCGCTAGCCGTCCGCCCCCGAGGGGGGAAATTGCTCGTTCATAATCAAAACGACAAACAAATGGCCCTCGACTTGGCACACCATTTTAGAGTGACTCAAGCCAAACAAACAGCGCTGTGACAGAGAGACATTCAGAGAGAGAGACAGGGCAGAGCAAATCAAAAAAGGTGAAAGCGACTGGAGCACAGTGGCTTAGAGATGCACAAGTGAACACACACACGCACGCACGCACGCACGCACGCACGCACGCACGCACGCACGCACGTACGCACGCACACGGTTTCCGCGTTCAGCCTCTGTGGAGTCCCCACCAGAATAATGAATTATTGGTGTGCGTTGAGAAGAACCATTACGCTCAAAAACCTGACCCAAAGTGAACTGGCGTACTGACAACATTCCCTCCTACTCAGCATCTTTGTAACTAGCATGATAATCACACTGAATTGCCGCTGCGTTTCACTTCATTCTTCATTCGTCGGTATCCATTTTCTGTTAAGGAGGAGTTGTTATTTTGCCCCGACTAATCACAAATCCTTCCATCCCACGTCCTTTTTAAACTGAAGTAGAAGTTGTGGTAACAGCTGCTAGGAGCACCTTCATCTTTATGTGTTTTTTTTCATCGATCAAAGAAATATTTAATAGTCATTACTATGACTCGACTTACAACAATATGCAGAGCTGTGTCCAGGGTGCGATTTGGGGGTGGGGACCCCTTTCTGGTCTACATATCCCTGCCTCTGCGGAATTATTTTGACAAATGTACCAACCCCCCCCCACTCAAAGTGATCAATACTATTTCACCAATAGACCATTATATATCTAATATAGAAGTATTTTAAACTAAGTTAAGTGCTGTAACATGAACACACAGTGCCATAGAACAATGAAATCTAAGCAGCAGTTGCTGGTTGTGTATAGCTGCTACAGAGCTCCAGGACCCCGGCTTCCGGCGGCAGTTGTTTAGCCGCCGATAATACTTTTCATTTATATAGCGCTTTTCACAAACTCAAAGTCGCTTAGGTGACTGTGAGCCGGCTGCAGGCACTGCCAGATGACGGCCCTTTCAGGGGCCATGGTAGTGGAGGTTAGCCAGAAAAAGTGAGCGTTGTGCGGCGATGACATTAATGTTTAGGCACCAAAACGACTCGTTAAGTTTCGGAAAAAGAATGAACAAGCGTTTCCTGGGTGAAATTTCTTTGTTTTTTTCCGCTGTGAAGTGAACTCCGCTCCCCGGGCTTGAACACGTTGTGTTTTATGTCGACGCCATGTTGTTCAGTTTCATTTTGAGATTATTTTCCATTGGATATTGAATTTCGTAAATAAGTGTTTTGGCATGGCCGGCCGAGCAGCTCTATATCCATGGTATTGAAAGGGGGATTTCATTCTTGCATGTTTCGTTTTGCTGTGCATGATCGCCCCCATTTCTGTTCCATTTTTCTGTAGTACGAGAAGATGATGTTCTCATTCTCTATCCTGACTACAAAGTTGTGACTGGCTCAGCTAATTTTTAACCAAGGAAACAGCCATTAGCTACTTTTTTTTAAAACAAACATTAAAAGATAAGTCAGTGTTCAGCGGGCTCGATGGTGTTTTAATCCCCCAACACGGACTTCAAGGCACCTAACCTTAACCCTAACCTAACCCTACAGTGCCTTGGGGACCGACTCACTGTTGTAATTTTTACATTTTAACTATAGTTTTAACCCAAATCTAACCCTAACCATTACCTAATCCAAGTGCCTTCCAGGCAGCGCAGCCTGGAAGACGACGTTGGGGGCTTAAAACCCCAAACACTGTTCAACGGTGTCTTAAAGGGATACCAAGGTAACACACTGATCAAAGTTGACAGGTAACATGTGGACAGAGTACTTTAGTGTGGGGTCAGGTTGATGTCAGGAGCGGGGCTGAGGTCTAGGATCACTCAAAGGTTGTGTTGAGGTTAGCGTAAGGCTGTAAGAGGGGAAAGTCAAAGTTAAGGTTTAGAAAATGAACATAATCGGTAGCAGGTATTATTTAAGATGTTTTTGTGATGTACTCTCACTAGATCAGTTTTACAATTTGAAATGGTGTCACTCTGTATTTGTTTCAACATGCGTCACAAGTGAAAGACATCCGTATTAAAAAATCTGTATGTTTCAGATTAAGCAGGCTACTTGACAATCCACACTACACCACCACTTTTAAAATCAATAATGACATTTGTTCAGCATTTTTCCCCCAATGTTTGATTGTTCTGTATATGAAAGAATCTAATCAAACAAAGCATTCTAACACTAACACTGAAGTCTCCACTGAACCATATCGGACTCTAAATAAACCAGGGTACCCCCAGGCTTCTCCAAGTTAAATTTAAAGGTCCCATGGCATGAAAATGTTTTGACTGAAAACTTTGAGGTTTTTTTAAACATTAATATGCGTTCCCCCAGCCTGGTCCCCCAGTGGCTAGAAATGGTGATAGGTGTAAACCGAGCCCTGGGTATCCTGCTCTGCCTTTGAGAAAATGAAAGCTCAGATGGGCCGATCTGAAATTTTCCCTTTATGACATCATAAGGGGAACGGTTACCTGATTTATTTATTAAATCATACAGAAGGAAAAAAATGTAAGACCTTTGTAATTTAATACTTTGTAAATAAAAAAATAAAAAAACTCTTTGTAAATAACATACTTTTAAGGAACTTAAGGATACTTTTTAGAATATTACATTTAACATTGTAATACCTTTAAGACCCAGCAGGAACCCTGTAAACACTTTACCAATTGCTCCAACACATAATGGAAGCAATTACAAGCACAAGTTTATAAAACATCTACCATACACACACACGTTTTGTGGTATTTATAATCAACAAAACATACTAGCAGTTCAAATAAAGACACCAAATGTGTCTGACTGCTTCAGTTGTCTCGTCATACTGTGGATAAAAATACGCACGCGCGCACACACACACACACACACACACACACACACACACACACACACTAGGGGTGTGCAAAAAAATGTATTCAAGCGAATCAAGTTCTACCGATTCAAAATCGATTCATAGAATTCCAAAAATCTATTTATATTTATTTATTTTTTTTCATTTTGTAATGGCGTGTATACTATTGTCCTGAAATGGGTTTAGCTTGCCATTCCCATAGATGGTGCTGTGTCAAATTCACACTGACGCCTGGGCACTCTTGTCATAATCAGAAGAAGAACAAGTGCAGCAGAAGTAGTTTAGTTGGCACAAACTTCACAGAAAGAATTATTCAACCTGCTTGATCCTCATTGAAGGCAAGAGTTTGGGCACATTTTGGCTTTTATATCCTTGAGGGGAAGACGGAACTTGATAGGAATCATGCTATATGCAGGCTTTGCAATCAAAAGTTAAGTATTTTGGAAACACCACAAACTTGAGATCTCACATGGTACAGCATCACCCAGAGATTAACATTAAAGACGTTGACTAACAACAACCTAAAGTACCTAACATGCCAGTGAACCAACTCTCTTTCAATGCTCCAAACTCCCACCCAACCCTGACCGAAAAGCTCTTTTTATTAAACATTTTTATTTTATACTTGAATTAAATGTATTTGAAAGTACTGTATATGAAATATTTAAAGTAATATCAAACTACATTTAATTTGTTGTGTTTCTTTTCTTTTAAATTGCATGTCTACTGCAATCACATGGGAAAAGTAACTACATGTACATAGTGTGAATCGTTTTTTAAATCGAGAATCGTTTTTGAATCGAGTCTTGAGCCTAAAAATCGATATCAAATTGTGACATTTTCTGAATCGTGCACCACTAACACACACACACACACACACACACACACACACACACACACACACACACACACACACCTCTGTCTCTGCTTTTTAGCCTGGCCTGCTAGATTTATCAATGCAGCAAATGTCTGTCTCTGTGGTTTGTTGGTCCGCCAAGCCATTTAGGATATTGTAGTGCTGCAGCAGTTAAGTTTGGCAGTCAGGAAAAAACACACACACTGTATACACACACACACTTGTTTATCATTGTTCTTTCTATCTTCCCGACAACCAAAAAGTATTTAGAGTCAAATCCTATTTCCATAAACTCTAATTCCCCCCAAAAAATCGAATTAACCAAAAATGTAAACTCTTGAGCCTTTCCAATTTTTTTAAACTGTTACCATAATCCTAAGTGTGACATCACCTCAAAATGTAAATGTAACCGGCCTACTTAATGGCATACATGCTGCAGCATCTTCTGGGTGAGTTGCCGTGTTTGAGCACCACTGCACAGCCAGCTTTATATAGCGTTGATTGTTTCCAAGGATATGTTCAGTGATCAGGAGACCTTTAGTGTTTTGATCTCTTAACATCTTTTGTATCATTGAATTGGATTACGGGCAGCAAGATGGGAATAGGGTGGGCATTTAATCACACTGCAGTTACAGTGTATGACGGCATACTCACAGCTGACACTGGTCTCCCTTGATGCCCTTAGTGGTACAGAAGCACTTCCCTGTGTTGACGTGGCACACGTTGGCATGGCTGTTACACTTGCATGCTGCAAGGAAAAGACAATGGTTGGAAGAGAAAAAATGTGTTAAAATGTAATCTCTGAAATCACTGTAGAATCTGTGGTGTGGAGACATGGTGACAGTTTTCTGAACCCAACGTCTTCTCAGAGACAACTCGTGGTGCCCCCGATGTACGATTAATGTACTGCATCCAGCACTAAAACCTGCATTTGCTTTGTAAACACAATAATCCTTTATCATTGTGGTTACCAATAATCCAGCTGAGGAAATGTATACAGACAAAGAGAGAGGGGGAAGTGTAATCAGGAAACGAAGGAAGGGGGAGTAAGAAAGATAGAAAAGGACAAATCACTCATATTCCGAGAAACACCAAAGCATCTTGTGGCTTTGAGTCATTCCCACTCAGCACTAAAAAGCTTTAAGTTCCTGATTAAAATGTTTTCTTTTGTTTCCTCGTTCTTAGGCAAGACCGAACTGCATGCACCTTTGCCTAATCTGATCCTAAAAAGCATCATTACTTTCTTATTGTGATGTTTGAAATACTTTTGCTTTTAATGACACCACGGTCTTCCTTTAAACCTATGAAAATTGTTTTTTTTGGCCACTTGGGAGCAGCAGAAACAAGTTATGAACACGACATTGACATTATGATAATCTTTTAAAGTGCTCATATTATGCTCATTTTCACATTCACAATTGTATTTAGAAGTTATATCAGAATAGGTTTACATATAAAACACCATTTTCTTTGTTGCTGCAGCTCCTCTTTTCACCCTGTGTGTTGAGCTCTGAGTGAGGCATCTCACTTCTGTTCCATCTTTGTTGGGAGTCGCACATGCTCAGTAGCTAGGTAAGGACTACTAGCCAGTCAGAAGCAGAGTATGAGGGCGTGCCTTGACAGTACCTAGATAAGGACTACTAGCCAGTCAGAAGCAGAGTATGAGGGTGTGTCCTGACAGTACCTAGGTAAGGACTACTGGCTAGTAGTCCTTACCTAGGTAAGGACTACTAGCCAGTCAGAAGCAGAGTATGAGGGCGTGTCCTGAGAGTACCTAGGTAAGGACTACTAGCCAGTCAGAAGCAGATTATGAGGGCGTGCCATGCTAGCAGCTAGGTGAGCATTATAACGTGTGTTACAAAGTGACCACGTTGGTCTCTGAAGTAAAGGCTGGACTACAATAGAGCTGTTTGGAGCAGTTTGTGAACAGTGTTTTCTGTTGGAGATGGTAAGTCCCTTTGGGGGGGGACTTTGGGCTTTTTCACTTTGTAAACCTATTACATGCACAAAAAAGATATATAACACAATAAAGGAAAGGGGAAAAGCCAAAAAGCATAATATGAGCACTTTAAGTTGATAATGGCAAATATGTTAGAAGTCTCGTGTCCAAGTCTGATATTCACTCTTTTTTAGCTGTTTATGCCCTCCGCCACCTCCTGAGGGAAACATTTGGCTCTTTAGCTGCTAAATGCTCCACTATGTTCACCAGCTAGTCTCTAACTGTGTCCGTCTTGCTGTTTGCTGCTGAGAAGGTAGAGTAAACCGTGTTTTTTACAGCTTTTTCTCCAAAAACGACGCTATGAGAGCGCTGAGAGTGAACCAGAAGAGTAAAATTGTGGGCCGGACAGATAAACCGAGAGCTGAAACTCACTATAAAGCTAAACGTAAAGCCGAGGGGGGTGGCCGAGTCAGCCGATAACTCTCTGTAGATTCTTCCCCTTTCACATGGTCACGTTCTTCTCACATTGTCATTTGATACATTATTATTAGTGTAAAATAAAACTGCTTTAAGGACCACCCTGGTGATAAACTGAATGTTTTTTAGCCAACCGGTAAGTCTTAACAGTAAAAAGTTTTTAACAGTAAAAACAATCAGTGCGTTTGATTTTGTAAAGAAGACTTAAGCCACTAAGGGCTGCCTGCAGGGTTTGAGATCTTGGGTCCTGTTCTTTATCAAGATGAGTGCCAAGTCAAAGCTACAATCAAACATGAATGAGACACATATAACACACAGCAGTCATGTTATGACAAGGAAACATCAAAATATGATATTGGTAGTCCACCAGGAAAAGGAAAATAAGCTTATGTAGTAATGAGGCATTATTATGGAACCCACGCAACTTCGAGGCAAGGCCCGCCCTTCAATAGCATTCACACGCTACGATTGGCCAGGAATCCATGCTTATGCTAGGTACTGTAACCCGATTTGTTCAGGTCCTATCCCCTGACCAATCGGCTATCCTCGTCATGGAGACACGCGATAAAACGGCGTCTTTTCAGTTTCGAGTCAACTAGTAGTTGTATCGTTTCTTCCGATATACTGCCCTCTGTAACCCGTAGGCGTGGCTTGGGAGTGGCCTCGTAGGGCAGCGAAGCAATCGATTCTTCACATGAGCCAAAAATCCATTTTCTGGCTTTTCTCGGTCTAGAAGGCACCAACTTCTAAAATAATTTCACATTTCTACTACATAAATGATCCAATTTACACACCCATTCATCTTTCCAGCTGTGAAATATCCCTTTAACCACTCAAGGTCAATGCCTAACCCTAACCAATCGGGCTGCTTCATAGGGCGGGACTTGCCTAGACGTTACATGGGTTCCATAATAACGCAGCAATTAGCTGTCCCCTCTGGTAAACTTCAGGGACATAAGGCAGAGGTGTCAAACTCAATTTCCCAGAGGGCCACACGGGAAACTAAGAATCACATCAAGGGCCGGACATGTTTAGTTTACTCACATGCTTTTATTTCATCGAAAAAGTCTTTTTTTTAATGGATTATTGCGTGTCTCATTTAGCCTTCTCACTTACAGTTTGGTCATCATAAAGCCCCAAAAAAGTAACTTAGCCATCAAAGAAAAAAAGCGACAAAAAATGTCGAAAAAACCAACAAAAACATTGGAAAAACCGCCAGAAAAGGCCCCAAAAACGTTGGAAAAGTGGCCAAATCGTCAGAAAAAAGCGACAAAAACTAGGTGGGCCAAAATTTATTGTGAACCTAAATTGATACGTGGGCCGGATCAAAATCTGCGAGGGGCCGCATTTGGCCCGCGGGCCTTGAGTTTGACACATGCGGCATAAGGTAACATCCTGGATGGTGAAATGTCTCTTTTGGAAGCTATTTACCGTAGCTAGTCCGCTTTCGATTAGAGCCACCAAGATGGGAGCCTTTTCCTTTGGCGAGTCTAATCTTTTAATCATTTTGTTACGCAAAAGCAAATGTAGCCGGATGATTCACATGGAGCCGAGACTGTAATTTAGACTCTAAATCACTTCTGCATGGAGTGACTAATGGCAGAGACAAACAAGAACGGTCACTATACCCTTGTGTTATGGTGTGCAGGCGTGTGTGTTCACGTCCACACAAGGCCACTCTTGCCTGTGTCCCTCTCCAGCTGAACTGACTTTGTGCTTGTTCTTATTCTTTCCAATTGGCACGGAGACAGGGCCTGTAATAAAACAGTGGTGCGCTCGGGTCAAGGTAAAGCCAAGGCACCGGCGGATAATGAGAGGAAAACAACCTCTCCCATCCCCACTCCTCCCTCTGCCAGGGAAGAGGGTCTGATCGGATCACTTATACAGAACAAAAACAAGGTAGAGGACCTAAACGCTGCTTTAAATATTTCGATTTTCGAACACACACATACACGCGGAACACACTGAGTGGCAGAAAAACAAGGCGGCACAGAGGGGCAACTAAATGTCAACGGGATGAAAGTCAAACTGAACGCTCTTCAAAATACAACATCAATCTATTACTTGAAATTACATTGACCCATCACAGAGAAAGAAAACCTTTGCAGAGATACCCACTGAACTGTACGGGTTTGGGAGATGAAAGAGCCTTTAAAAAAAGGCTTTAAGACTTAAGATAATAGAGAAATAACAGGCGCAGACTCGGGTCACCCTGCTGTTCAAACAATTTTGATTTAGCAGACAGTCAACAAAGACATAGGACACAGCTAGCAGAAACGTGCATTTGTGAACTCACACAGATGTTGCCAATAGCACTTTTGGAATGTAAATGGACTGTTTTTATTTTATTTTAACGACTACTCAAAGGGCTTTTACATAGTAAAGGGGAACCATTCACCATTCACACGCTGTGGCCGAGGCTGCCGTACAAGGTGCCACCTGCTCATCAGATAAACATTCACACACATTTACACTCGGGGTTCAGTGTCTTGCCCAAGGACACTTCAACGGCCAGGGATCAAACCAACAACCTTCCGATTGGCAGGCGACAACTCTACCTCTGAGCCACAGCCGCCAACGCAGATTGAGAAAAAAGAATGAGCCAGAGATGAAGAAATGTGGCTTAAAAAGCTGAAAGTCATTTTTACTGTTTGACTTTTGAGAACCAACTTACCGAATACCACAATTAGGCCTGTAACAATTATCACATACAGTATTTGTCAATCTTTTTACATGATTTCTTTGTTTAACCACAATGAATTGCTAACATTAGCGAAGGTCTTGGGGCGTATGACTGGTCACTGTAGATTTTGATTAGAAGTGCCAAATTGTAATTACATAGTTAATTATTGGTCGGACTGATTTATTATTATTATTTCAATTGTTGGCACTTGACCCTTAACACGTTCATAGCAACATTAGACATTTTTTTTTCATGATAATGAAGAAGCATTGTTTACTTCATAGGGTGTGTATTTGTTTTATCACATTATCTGGGTCACATAACTGATATATAAACAAAAGATGTATCCTGGGATTCATTCCAAACTTGAATTTGTTTAAAAAAAAAAAAAAAAAAAAAAAAAAAGTAATAAATAAATAAATATTCTTGAATTTGACTGAGAAAGTTATATTGTTAATCGCAATTATTTCTGAGACAATTAATTGTACAGCAAAATTTTGGAATTGTTACAGCTCTAACCACACTCATCTGAGAGCTTCAAACACACACACACACACACACACACACACACACACACACACACACACACACACACACCCCCCCCCAAGGGAACTGAGACTGCTCTCAGCTTTCTATCTAATCTATCTGTAATCTCAAAGGCCAAATCATACATTGAACTAAGACACTCGAACAGACAGCCGGGACCATACAGTCTACGGCCACAACCTCAAAAGAAAAGCCTAATTATTCCAGATCTATCGATAAAACGGAGCGAAATAGTGTCACAGAGATCTTCGTTAGCCTCTCTCGCCTCTTCAAACAAACACGAAGCCACAGTAATTCCCTGAGCAGTAAACAGCGGAGCCGTCCCAGCACACAACAACTCCAGACTCTGCAGAGTGCTGGGAGGTTGAGATACATAGCTACTCCAACATTTCATCCACATTTCATCTCCAAAACTGCTTGAAACTGTTTGAACTGATAATACGGAAACGTACACACTTGGTTATTAAACTGCTATCTAATTGATTAATTAATTATCAGGTTTGGTTTAGACAGGGCAAACGCTATCAAACCTTTATTATTATTATTATTATTATTATTATTATTATTATTATTATTATTTATCGCTGGATTCTTCTTTAACTTATGCAACCTTATAGACAACTTGTTGTTGTTGTTGTTGTTGTTGTTGTTGTTGTTGTTGTTGTTTCCCCCCAGTATCTGTGCATTTTAAATGTTGCATTTCTTCGGTTTTGTTCACTGATAAAACCCCTCCATTCACAGAAACACTCCCTGTCTTTCTTTCTGCCCTTTGATATTCCGTGCAGAAGCTGCAGATCAATCTGTAAACTAGACCTGCAGGCTGTTTCAGGATGTTACAACATGGAGTTCACCGAAAGGAGTATCATCTGAGCCGTCAACTGTGCCGTCATTGTTCGAAACGTACGTTATTCAAAGTGATTCTACTGAGGCTGCTGGGACATTTGAGCACGACAGATACACATGTCTGGAAGCCGGTGTGTCGGCTCACGCTGCAGCACAATAACCCAAACTGGTTCACTGAAGACAAAACTAATGTTTAGCTTTCAACTGATGGACATACCAAACTGTGACGCATACAATATGACAGAGATAGATGGATAAGTTACAAGTTACCAAGGACATACACACATACTCACTCCCACACCAAAAATACAACAAATATACTCAAAATAATAAATAAGATAAAATAATAGATAGCAAAATGCCAGAACAACAACTACTGAAAAATATACTTAAATGAATGAACAAGAATGTACATGTAAATACAAGAGTAGAATAAAATTTACAACCTACATACAGTACAAAATAAAATATGTGTGTGTGTGTGTGTGTGTGTGTGTGTGTGTGTATATATATATATATATATATATATATATATATATATATATATATATATATATATATATATAAATCATAAACTCATATTATCTGACTTGGTAAGATGGCAAAGACACCCATTTACCCTTCCTTAAAGTCCATAAAACTGACCTGTCATGAACAGTGTGGGGGAAACTTAATCTACCTCCACAGTACACACTAATATAAGTATAACTTTCTTTAGAATAATACGTTACTGGCTTTCACCATACAATAAATCCATTCAGTCAGTCAGGCTCTCTCACTAAACATCGAGATCCTTATTGTAAGACAGACACTTGACTCATGCAACCAGTCTGCAGACACAATCATATTCAAGTGCCCAGACGGGAACTCAATTCAATGTGAGAGAGCAACTGGAGAGGAAGGAGGGAGAAGCACGGGATTCATGAAAGGAGAGAGAGAGAGTAAATGAACGGACGGAGGAGAAAGCACATGACGCAGCACCACTTGCTGACAACACAGAAATAAGCCGCGATATAAAGAAACCTGATCTCCTTGCAAAAAAAGGCTGATTTGATATAAATCACATTTCCCACGACTTGTGCAAGCCCCCTGAAGAGAGTACAATTTCTCACCCCACTGCCTCCGCATGTACACACAATACAAAAGGTCCCTGTGTGTGTGTGTGTGTGTGTGTGTGTGTGTGTGTGTGTGTGTGTGTGTGTGTGTGTGTGTGTGTGTGTGTGTGTGTGTGTGTGTGTTTGCCTCTCAATCTGTGTGTCTGTATGAGTCAGACATAGACAGGTAGAGCTGAGGAGATGAGTCAGTTAGAAAACATGGGAGAATAGTCCTGGGCTCCGTCTTATTCCTGAGGCGCTTGCAGTTATAAACTCAAGATAACTTAATGGGGACTCAAGGGCCCTTGTGGTGCTCAACATTGCTCCAAAGGCTTTTTGTGCATTTCTGTGAATCCTTCTCTCTGCTGCTGCTAAATACCGCTCAGTGGGTAATTCAATTAATTCTCCACCTCCTCTGCTCGGACAGGAAGGGAAGAGTTCAGATCATGAATAAAAGAAGCCAGACGTTTTTTTTTTCTTCCCAACCATGTGAATTAGCACTGGAATTTCTTCTTTCAATAGCATTTCTTTTATTATTTCTCTTCTGCTCTTTAGGAATCTCTCCATCCAAACTATTTGCCATTGAAAGAAAGAAAAGAAAAAACTGAGTAATGGTGTAAGCGGGAGCGGTGTTGACCAAAAGCATTTCCATAATTCATGTGGGACTACTCAAACAATATGACTATATGCAACGGGGCAAACAAAGAGTCAACCAAACAAGCAGACATTATCACACATGCATAAAATTGGGCTCATTGAATCCACAAGAGTCTTAGCTTTCCAGTCATATCGAATTCATGCAACTCCAAGACTGTTTGGGGACTCCAGTATCCAGTAAAAACCGAATTACGTCAGTACTACTGAGGACCGATTCACTTTAAAGGTCCCATGGCGTTCCCCCAGCCTGCCTATGGTCCCCTAGTAGCTAGAAATGGTGATAGGTGTAAACCGAGCCCTGGGTATCCTGCTCTGCTTTTGAGAAAGCTCAGATGGACCGATCTGGAATCTTCTCCTTATGAGGTCATAAGGAGCAAGGTTACCTCCCCTTTCTCTGCTTTGAGAATTTGGCCCACCCATGAGAGAGAGACATCATGGCTTTCAAACGAGCAAAGTGGCAGTTGGTCAATAGCATTTAAAGCTACAGACAGAAATGGCACATCCTAAGGAAAGCTCATTGTGGGACTGGCTCTAGTGGCTGTAATTCTGCACCAAGGCTGAATTTCAGGAAAGAGACTTCAGATACAGTATTAGGGGACCACTAAGGTCTATATAAAAGAGACTTCAGATACAGTATTAGGGACCACTAAGGTCTATATAAAAGAGACTTCAGATACAGTATTAGGGGACCACTAAGGTCTATATAAAAGAGACTTCAGATACAGTATTAGGGGACCACTAAGGTCTATATAAAAGAGACTTCAGATACAGTATTAGGGGACCACTAAGGTCTATATAAAAGAGACTTCAGATGCAGTATTAGGGGACCACTAAGGTCTATAACAAAGAGACTTCAGATACAGTATTAGGGGACCACTAAGGTCTATATAAAAGCATCCAAAGAGCACCATGTCATGGGACCTTTAAATCAAATGGGTAAATCAAATTTCTGTACTAGAGCGCATAAGCACAAGCATATGTGTCCTCTCTGCATGTTGACAGAGAGCGGAGCGTGGTGTGGTGCGGACGGAGCAAAAACAACGTTGACTTTGTTAATGTCACAGTGAGTCACAGCAAAGCCGATAAAGCAGTTGCAAGTGAGACTTGCAAGTGAGGTTAGACTTTTTAGAACGCCACGCAGACAGCATATATAAAAGGTATGGGTTAACGTTAGACTTCCTCTGTGACAGGCAGGCACCACAGTGTTACTATGCCCTATTGACTGACTGACAGGCTGAGGTTGTAGGGTTAAGGCAGGGCAACTTTATTTCTATAGCACATTTTAGCAACAAGGCAATTCAAAAAGCTTTACATAAAACATTACAGAGCAGTTTGGGTTAGGGTTAGGGAGAGTTTGAAAATAAAAAACTTCTTACAATAGAATAAGATGCAATTTTTTTTAGGGACGGGTTTGGGAGGGCAGAGGGAGGTGTTTTATTTTGTGTGACGTGTAAAATGTTCTAAGTAAATAACAAAATGTTACGTAAAATAGGATAAATAGGTTTGGAATTATTTTTACAACTGCAATTATTACATAATTATTACACAGGGAAAGTACAGAAAAAAGGTACCGCTGGGTACGGGAACCAAATTCCAGGTACTAGTATCAGTACCGTACAGGAAAAAAGGGAACGGTAGCCAACCTTAGTTCCCATAGAACCAATTTACATTCAGATATCTTAAGTTGAGAGGTCAAGGGACTCCTTTTAAAAAGACCCTGCCAGTTTTTTCCTCTCCAAAATTAAGCCTTTGGGAGCATTATTTTGCCCTCTTCCAGGCAAGCCAGCGTGACATGGACGGGAACGGCAATTTTAGTTTTTAGTTTTTTATTCTAGTTTTATGATACAAATACCTTCACCGTAGAGCCTGTTTCAGCCTCTGAAGGACAGTAATCCCCAGCAGTCCTGCGTGACTCTAAGGGTTAACATTGGTCTGACACTCCGATCCAATCAGCTGGCCAGGCCAGCGGGAACTCCCCCAGTGCGGGCCTGCTTGTGCAGGCCACTGTACTGAGACTGTTAAATGTTCATGACAATTTAATAAGGAAGTCACTAACCCAATGCAATCAGTCAGTCCAAGTGTCAACTGCACTGTAATTAGATTTCCTGAAAATATGGCGTTGTACGACGTGTTCACATGCCTGAAGTGTTGATAGGTTCCATATGGAAATCATCTATAAAAAGGAAAATGTCAACGTGCTTGTGATGGTGACATCTGTATGCACCTCTTTATTGAGAGTAACACCTTTACGTGTTGGCATTTCCTAATATTAGTGTTATTGTGTATCACAGTGGCTTATATAGACGAATATGGCTCTGATGCACGCAGTAAGCAGCTAATTAACAAAAGACTACTTTTGTACTGTACTGTTTACACGTACATGGTTATTTTGAAAAACAGACATTTCCCTTTGTTTGTGCCCTTCATGAAGTGTCCGACTGAGTGTCAATCACTGCTCATGCATTAACTCTCCCTTGTGGGGGCTTAGGAGACCATTTTGGGCTTCAGCGCTTTACCTTGCCGTCAGACAGCCCTTTACAACAGGTAACTGAAGCCGTTATCAATACCCGCTTCAAAACCACCTTTGACAAAAAGCCATTTTACCTCTCAGAACAGTCTCGATCAGTTGGTTTGTTTGTGATAATGTGTCCAAACTTTCACTTTAAGATGCCATTATTCTGCAAGATAAAATCTTGGAGTGTGGAGGATTGTATAATGGTAAATTGGTGTGGCTATGAATCAAAATGACATTCACAGTCAAAAAAAAGAATCCCATAATGCTTTCGAAATGTCACATTTTTCAAAATTCCTTTTCTTCCCTGTGCCACAGATTGAACCTACTTTATGCTCCAGATTATGATCAATCACATGCTCATCTCCATGAATATTTTTTCACCATCTTCATCATCATCAATGTCACCTTCCACCTACTGCTGACTCCTGCTTTTTCTTTGTCCGGTTCCACAGACGGGGCAGTTTGGTTCGATAAGAGACGACAGGGCTTTTTACTGTGTTTAATGAAGGGATAGTGGGGAATGGTCGAGGGCAAAGGGGGCAAACATGAAAAGGAGAGAGGAAGGAAGTCTGTAAAATATGTGGGAACACACACACGCATATATATATATATATATATATATATATATATATATATATATATATATATATATATATATATATATATATATATATATAAAGACAAAAAAAAATTTTTTTCATGTCTTAGTGACATCAAAGAGCCCTCGAATATAGTTTCCTTCCCTCAGCAGAATCTGATCAGTGAACTGTCGACCTTTACTCCCAGTGTCAGTTAGTTTAGGCCTATTTATTACACAGGGTTAATACAATATTGCCATTTCATGAAAATGAAACACTTGTATGATTTAACGCAGATTTCTAATGGATTTCCAAACGTTGGCAAAAATTCATAAAAAAAATAGATCTATTATCTAGTAATCAAAGTTTATATGTTTGCTTACTTGATGCGACTACAGACCGCTTAATGCAGTCTCGTAAAAGTTCAGTAAGTGAACTTATGTGGATCAGAATTTTACTTTTAGGAAGTAGCAACAATAAACATCCCTTCAGGAGAACTTGGACTCAGAGCCTACATGTCCCATAGCTAGGAGTCTGCACGCGCGCGCGCACACACACACACACACACACACACACACACACAAGAAATTAAATAAATAAAAAATATCACATTTGTAGTAGAAGTTGCATTTCTGCCAAGTGTGGAGTAAGTTGTGATGTTACTCTGAGGGCACAGAGAAAAAACATTCAAGCTAACCAAAATGCATCACCACAAACCACATGAGAAAGTTCACTGAGATTATTGGTCAGATGTGTTTGAGGCGGGAGCAAGGTCCAAAGTTAGCACCATCGATCTGAAATATGCAAGTGGCTGGTAGATTTGCTTCACTCACCAGCCCAAAAAAAACAATGGTAATCCATTGAGTGGCACGTTAAATTCAAACATTCACTAGCCATTTGGCTGGTGGACCCTGGGCGGGAGCAAGAAACTAAATACAGGAAGAAGGTCCTGTGTTCTGGTCTAGTGCATATTTCTGAGAGAAACATTGCTATGCAATTCTCGCTATTGCTACAACGTCGACTTGCGTCTACGCAAGCTGCTACAGTTTGCATGCTCTGCAGCATCACAGAATGCAAAACACACATGACTACAGGAACTGTTTAGGTCAAACTTCCAGAGTACACCTGGTAGTTGGGTTCGATTGAGGTCAGATTACTTTCCCACCACAAACAAACTCCTCCACAGTTTGTTTGGGACCGGACCGAGACCGCCTCCTCAAAGGGTCTTACGGCGGTTGTTTTGGTACGAACCGAGTGTGATTACTGTGTTCACACCTGCCCAAACGATCCGCACCAAGGGGCAAAAACGAGCCAGAGTCCAATGGACTTAAAAGCGCTGGTGTAAAAAAAGACCCTTAGTATGGTATGGGATACTTCATCTAAGGGCATTTTCACACGATAGTTAATTTGCTTTTGTTCCAAATCAGTTGATGAGATTGTGATTCCGTTTCGTTTCACACCTGGAAAAATACAAGCGTACCAAAATGCGTCATTACAAACCGCGCAAGAATGATCTTCACTCCACTTAGTGGTCGGATGTGTCTGGGGCGGGAGCAAGGAAGTAAATACAGGTCGTGGACACTAGTCGTGGATGTGTTAAGAGATCAAGTGCATATTTCGTGCATCTCCATGGTCAAAACCAACTAATTTTATTTAAATAATCAGACATTGTCACCGGGACTTCGCTCTGCTCTGCCGGTGTCTGTCTCTAACTTCAGCGGCAACTGTGACGTATGACGGGCTTGACCGCAGTCTGTTTCAGAGAGAGAAACACTGCAAGCTGCTACAGTTTGCATGTTCTGCCGCATTGCAGAGTCCAAAGCAGATCTGACTGCAGGAGCCATTTGGCTTACACTTGTGGAGTACTCATACAGTAGTTTGTGCGGCTCAAGGTCGGATCACGTTCTCACCACAAACTAACTGCTCCAGAGTTGGATTGAAAGCCCGCCGAGACCACCTCATCAAGGAAGTCTTGGTACGCTTGTTTGTTCCACTTTTGGTGCGCATCCGAGCGCGATTGCTGCATTCACACCTGCCCAAATGAACCGCACCAAGGGAGAAAACAAACTCTAGTGTGATTCAACCAAACTAAACAAAGCAGGTGTGAAAGCCCCCTAACACTACTGCTTGTTCGAAATGATAGCATAATGATATTAATTGAATGCTGGTGAGCTGCAAGCAATAAATGAAAGCACAAAGTCTCAAAGAAAGCAGCTTATTCGAGACAAGACATGAGTCACAGCTGCAGCTGCCTGGAGATCAAAAAGAATGCAAAAAACGTTCAAAATCATATTGACATAACCCTTTGTATGTGTGTGGTTCTGTGTGTAGGTCTTGTGTGTCTTTTGGTTTTTCTACGCGCCCGTATGTTGACCGGGTAGATGCCAGGATTAGGGCCACCGGGGGGAAGATGACTGGGTACTGCCAAGAATGCTGGGTACTGGCACAACAACGCTCCACAGGTAAATAAATCTATACACAAATATATACACACACACACACACACACTCAGAGACACACACTTAAGACAGCAGGTGAGAGCGGATTTGGCAGCTTCTCCACAGAGAAGACTGAATGGAGCGACTCTGCAGGCAGCATCCCTGTCTGCTCCTCTACTGCTGCTAAAGCTCAAACAACAGCTGGCTATGTCTGATCCATCACACTCTCACACACACACACACACACACACACACACACACACACACACACACACACACACACACACACCCCCCTGCTGTCCTAGTCTCTGGTTGTTGCTGCTGGGCTGCCAGCTTCTTGCAGAGACAGCACTCAACATCTCTATAGCTCCTGCACTGAACACAGATTCACAAAGAACTCCCAATGTTACACCCTGCTTAGACACTGTACATCAAAATCTCACAGAGATAGAGAGAGAGAAGGCGAGAAAGGGTGGGGGGGGCAAAACAAGATCGGTTGGGACATAAAAGACCACCCTCACCAGAAAACAACCGCATTGGTTGTTTGTTCAAATGTTTTCCTGACAAGCGACCTCTTGTGATAGTTCATAAAGAAAAGATTCTGACCAACCTCACGCTCCTTCCATCTGTGCTGCAGAAAGAGGACAGTCTTAGATAGAGGACAGTCTTCGGTCACTTGTCCACAAGAGGTTGCTTGGCAGAAAAAACAAATACGGGACATTTGAAATAATAAAAACCTAATAATACTTATATAAAGGTAATATTTACATGCCCATAACCAACACTGGGAAAACAATAATTGCTCTACTGGAAAGAAGAAAGCTGCCCCAAGCTACAAAACTAACTCCTAACAACATATAACTAGAGAAAGAAATTCTCCACAATTTATATCAAGAACTTCTCCCTCTCTCCCTTTCTCTCGCTCTCCATAAATTTATAGTGATAACTTTTTTAATCTTTTAATCTTGATTTAATCTTATTCTTTTTATTTCCGAGAGACTGAAGAACACTAGACGTCCTGTCTAGGCCCCACAAGAAACAAGCCCTGAACTGAGCTGAACCTGCGAGAAATGATGAAACCCGACAAAACAACCTCAAGACCCAACAGCAACCTTTGACTTGTGTTTCTCTGCATCACAACAAGCAGCATGACTGAAAGTCCTTAGACAGCTAGAGCGAGCATGTGAGGTAGTGCACAGAGAGAGAGACAGAGAGACAGAGAGATAGATAGATAGATAGATAGATAGAGAGAGAGAGAGAGAGAGAGAGAGAGAGAGAGAGAGAGAGAGAGAGAGAGAGAGCGAGAGAGAGAAAGAGAGTACAGAGCGAGAAGAAGACAGGGGGGATGCTGATGTGAATCATGCAAAATTTATGGAAGCAATAAAACTGTTCAGTGTGAGGTGCCGATGGCAGAGGAGCGTTATACACTGAAGCTCTGGGTAGCAAAAGATAACAAGCACAAGAAGAAAGAATACAAGCCAATGTCTTGCCTGGAACACAATTCAGAGGGAAGCATGAGAGCACAGTGCTGGTTGCAGCGTCAGAAAACCAGAGCACCGGCAGAAAGATGCTTCATTTGTGAAGGGTTGTAAAATAACTTGATCGTTTGCACTAGGGCTGCACAATTAAGGCCAATTTGATGAAAATCATAATATGAACTAGTGCAATATTCAAAATCGCAGGGGGGTCAAATCAAATATGTCAAACCAAATTAAGTATTAGTGCTGCAGAGACGTCCCAGTCTACAAATCCTATCCTCCAGAAAAAAATCTTTGTTTGGTACAGATCCTCGCAAAAAAAAAAAAAAAAAAAAAAAAATCACACTGTAATCATTTTCAGTGTTTCCCCACACATAGGATTTACTTGGGCACACCGCCCAGGTAGAGTGAGGCCCGCCCAGGTAGATAACATCCAAATAAAAAAAATTTCCCAATCAACAATGTATTTTTTGCAGCGCACACAGATCAGCTGCCCCCAGCCCCCCCCTCGTGAAGATGCGCTCCACTTTAAACAAAAAGAACAAACTTTCAACAAAGAAAAAATAATTAACTTTAGATAGCCTTAGTCTTATATGATTTAACAGGAATTAGGAGGCCACAGTGTTGAGATCTTTAATAACATGTAACTTTCTGTATGGATCATAGTATAAAGGTTTAGTTGCATATAATAGCCGATTTGGTTTCTGGGTAATCAGATATTTTATCTGCTGAACCATAACATTTGACAAAGCACTTAATGGCTACACTTCATCTGTATCAGCTTTTAGTCTGATTTGTTTAATATGTAAATCGTTATTTATTTCTAAAGTATCTGTTATTGTATTGTATATGTAGCCTAGTCACTGTTTTCAATAAATAGTTTGACTAGTTTTAACTGAACCCAGAGAATGACACAAAAATGATCATTCCCTCCAATATCGTGAAGCATGTTGCAATATCAGTCAAAATAATCAAAATTAGATATTGTCCTCATATCAGGCATATGGAAATCCAGAGTTCTCGCGAGAGCACAATTTGAATTTACTCAGCGAGTCACTCTGGCATTCAGTAATGATGCTCGTTAACTATGCCCTTGTAGCCGAGCTGCACCAATCACATTGGTGTATCTGATATAGGCGGGCCACAGGTGAGCTAAACGGATGATGACAGTGCTGCGACGTCAAAGTCATTAGTAAACATTGCAAGATGGCTACGGATGAACACCAGTTGTTTGAAACGGCTATGGCCGCTACATTGAATGAGCTAGACTTGGCTTTTTATCTAAAAGAGGAACAGAAGACGGCGCTCAAAGCGTTGCTTTGCAAGAACAACGTTTTTGCTGTTTTCCTGACCGGATACGGCAAGTGTTTAATCTACCGGTTAGCTCCGCTGGTAGCTAAGAGTTTAATATACCATTTAGCTCCGCTGGTAGCTAAGAGTTTAATCTACCGGTTAGCTCCGCTGGTAACTAAGAGTTTAATCTACCGGTTAGCTCCTCTGGTAGCTAAGTGTTTAATCTACCAGTTAGCTCCTCTGGTAGCTAAGTGTTTAATCTACCAGTTAGCTCCTCTGGTAGCTAAGAGTTTAAATCTACCAGTTAGCTCCTCTGGTAGCTAAGAGTTTAAATCTACCAGTTAGCTCCTCTGGTAGCTAAGAGTTTAATCTACCAGTTAGCTCCTCTGGTAGCTAAGAGTTTAATCTACCAGTTAGCTCCTCTGGTAGCTAAGAGTTTAATCTACCAATTAGCTCCTCTGGTAGCTAAGAGTTTAATCTACCAGTTAGCTCCTCTGGTAGCTAAGAGTTTAATCTACCAGTTAGCTCCTCTGGTAGCTAAGTGTTTAATCTACCAGTTAGCTCCTCTGGTAGCTAAGAGTTTAATCTACCAATTAGTTAACACGTGCACTTTAAAAAATCTGTATTAGCCAATAAATTGGGTTTTGTCCAGCAAATTAAACGCATGTTAAGTAGGTTTCTCGTCCATTCACCTCATAAACATCCCATTTACACAATATTTTAAAAATGAGACTTCTACAAAAGACTAGCAATAATCAGATTTCATAATGGTGTTACATTTTGTAGCTTTGCTTTTTATGATCTAAACTGGTGTGTGTTAATTTCAATTTGAAAATAAATTACAAAACTGTAGAGCACACAGATTACAGAGATTTGGGTTAAATATTTGACAGAATATCACTGAAGTATTTTAAAAACTACCATAAGCAAAACATTTTCAAACAGCTTCACTTCTAATCATCCTTCCTGCAGTTCTGCTGGAGATGTGTCGGTCAGAAGAATTGGCTTTTTGTTTAGCGAAGGATTTAACCCACTGATTGTCCAGATAACCACTTCAACACTAGATGAGTGTGTCACTCACTATTAAGCTGTATTGTTCAGTCGTTTCAAGAGTGTGTATTGACATTCCTGAAAATGAGAATATTACAAATCGTTTTTTTTTAACTTCGTCTTCACGATCAACAATCTATACTGAAATCAGAAACATGTAACAGGGCTTCTTTTCTTTATAGATTTATCTTTCGGATTACTGCATGAATTGCATGATTAGTGCATGAAATGGGGAAAACGGCAGACCACAAATTCCCATAGCCAAAGGTTACATCTTCAAATTGCTTCTTAAGTCTGAGCAACAGTACAAAACCTGACAGTATCTCATTTACAATTATATACAACTGACAAAAAGCACAATATCTTCACATTTGAGGAAATGTAGCCAGTGAATGTTTAATATTTTTTTAGGGCTGGGACAATATGCTTTTGTCCTGATTCGATTCTTTCACGATACATGGCTGCAGAAAGGATTTTTATTGCCATTTTCATTTTTTGCGATTCGATAGTATTGAGCATGGTGATTTTTTTTTCCTTCTTTAACAAAAACAAAAGTTGATTAATACTCTTCTAGATAAAATATAGCATGAACAAATTTCAAGAAGAATGCACATCACATGTCAGTCAGTCTGTCAGTCTGACATTTATTTCATTTGCATTTTTTGCATTTTTTGCTTTCGGTCTGTTTTGCTGGAAACGGATATGATGGAGTCGCCATCAGTGGTACTGCATTAACAGGAAATATTTAGGTGAATCATAGGTAATAAAAGAAAATCCTTTTTTTTAATAAATTGTCGCAAAAAACAAACGCACAATGCATACGTGAACTGATTTTTTTCCCCTCACCCTAATATTTTTGCTTGATAAATGATCAACAAATGCCTTCAGTACTAAACACAAGCAGCACAAGCTGACCACTAACATTTTTTGAGGGGATGTGGTATCTACCTTGCTCCATGACTAAACATTACATTGTTGAGGAGGCAGAGCCTCTCTAACACCCTGACTGAGACACATAAATCCACCTTAAGTCTCTCCTTATCCTCAAGCACCCCTGTTAACGTGCCATTAAGCAAACCACAAACCGCACAGCCAGTCAGTGACACAACTGTGGTTGCACTACTTCCAGGTGCGAATGTTTCCATCTGCAAGGCGAGCAAGTTCACTCCAGTACAAACCCTTCCCAGTGATAAAATGGGATGTTTGGAGAGCATCAGTGTGTCTCTCCACTGTAATATAAACCAGACGCAAAATCAACTGAACAAAGACTCCCAGGATGTGAATAAAAAACATGCAGGTTTCCCGTCAGCCCCTAAAATGCACGTTCTCCTCTGAGGGACTAAAAGTCTAAACAGACATCAGACATGCTGTCAGCTGCAGCTCTGATGGTTGGCTCGGGTGCATTTAATTTTGGTATGGGTGCAGGACAAGGTGAACGCCACATTCAGAGAAAAGGGACGCTAATGCCCTAACACACACACACACACACACACACAAACACAACACACACACAATCCAGATTTGACAAGGTTAGTTAATCATTTGTCACAGGGACGGGGGAACGGACAGACTCCCCTTCTCCTCTGTCTGTCCTCCATCTCTTCCTCTCTATTTATCCCCCCATCTCCTCCTCCTCCATTCCTTCGTCGTCTCTCTATCCAAGGGCAACTGTTCTTTTTCACCGATATTAACCTTGTGCATCTCCCTACATGGTTTCATCTGTTTTTCCTTTCTCTGTTTGCCTGTCTTTGTCTCCGTTTCGTCCTCCCTCGCTCTATCCCCGCCTCTCTCACACCCTTCCATGCTCTTTACAACCCTATGAGCAGAGGCCTCCCCCCCTCCCCTCCGGTAGGTACAAAGCTGTCTCTCTATCATTCAGCCCTCTAATCGGCAACACATCATTGCCTCCCAGCCATTTAGCCCAAGGTAAATCTAGTGGTCCCTTTTATAACGGAGATAGAAAGAAGAATGAATGGATTGATGCACAAATGAACAGAGGGGTGAATTTACTGTAAGAGGGAATGACAGAAGTGTAGAGGAAGTAAACGGGGGGAAAATGAAGGGATAGTTGCAGTCAGTGTAGCCAAGAGAGAGGAGAGGAGAGGAGAGGACGGAAATGAACAACAAGTGAGGAGAGGAAAGGAAAGTTGACAAAATGGGAAAAACGGGGGGGGGGGGGGGGGGTGGGGGGGGGGGAGGAAACAAGAGGAGAGGACACAAAAGGGAAAGGGAAAGAAAAGAAGAGAAAGAAGACGAGAGGGGAGGAAAGCGTAAAGAAATAGACGAAAAAAAGAGAAGAAGAAAAGTAAGAAGGGAAAAGAAGATGAGATGTAAGAAAAAGAAAGGGATGAGAGAAGGGGCTCTGGAAGAGAGGAGACAAAAGGAAAGACTACAGAAAGTAGAATGATTAAAGAAGGGAAAGAGATTGATATATTTAAAAAAAAATATAGCATGAAGCATAAAAGGAAAGGAGGCATAAACGAGGCGTCAGAAATGGAACATGTGGGGAGAGAAAGAGCAGCAGAATGTGGCCAGGGGACGGTAAAGAGAGCAGAAGAAAAAGCCAGAATAAGAGCGAGAGCCAGGCTGGGGTGGAAAGAGAAATATTGCAAAGAAAGCCAAAGTCGAAGAGAGAAAGTGCATCAGAGGCTGTCCCGTACGGAGGCGACGAGAGGCGTACATCTATCAGAGCGCCGCTCGCTGCGAAAAGCCGCCAGGGACGGAGACACCAGTCAACTCAGGAAATAAGAAAATGATTAAGAGCGATTTAATGTCACGCCGCCGCCAAGCCAAAACGCACATCTGTCACCGCGAGACTGATGTGACTGCACCGCCCTCGCACTTCTCCTCACTCACACTCGGGCAGTCCCCCACTCATTCATTACACTCTCCAGCCTTTGATGTTGTTTCCCATCGAGGCTCGTATCATATACCTTCCCACGCCAAGCCTCCTGAGCCCGCGAATCACACACACACATTTTTTTTTTTTTTTTTCCTTTTGCTTTCTTTGTGTCATCCGACACACACACACACACACACACACACACACACACACACACACACACACACACACACACACACACACACACACACACACACACACACACACACACACAATCTGTTGTTAACAATTGCAGCTACAGGAGTTGATATGATTATTTCCATGTGAAGCAAAACAAAGCTGCTGACACAAGGATCCCAAGCAGAAAAAAATATGGATCAACTACAGTGATCTTTTTTTTTGGGTGTGAGAGTACAGCGTGAGTAAGTGTATGAATGTATACTACTATGCACTAGAAGCACCTGTCCCATTATGTGTATGTGAGTGTATGGTTTGTGGAAGGGTTTGGCCTGTGCGTATGAATGTATACTTTAAGCACTTAAAGGTGCCCTGCCACATGTATTTCATGACTTTGTGGTAATGTCTAAAGTTCTACCATGGACTCTGTAACATTTGTTGTGGAAAAAAATGCCTTGGTTACCGTGTTTCAAGCCATTCTAGAGTGGTATAGAAAGCCTGCAGGAAGACTCGGCTCGATTTCTGCCAGTTCTCATTAATATTCAACGAGCTAAGCTGTTTGAATCTGATTGGCTAACAGCTAGCCAATGAGAGCCTGTCTGTCAGAATCCTTTACCTAGCCCAACTGGGCGAGCTCATGGATAGTAATGAGCTCAGGCCAATATGATGTCAGACTGACCAGCTTTTGTGATTGGTCTGATTTCTCTGCTTATTTCTTTTCAGTGGCTAGAGCTGACAGAGGAGGTAGCAGTTCATTTTCACATTCACGACATAACACAAACACATATGGACCTAACAGATTTCAAAAAATGCAAGGAAAAATTATTTTGTATGGCAGGGCACCTTTAAATTTTGTTGTGACAATGTTTTACAATGACAAATAAATGATTCTGATGATTAATCAGCGCCGCTTTTCCCTAAGTCAGACCTCTCCGCAGTTCCCTAGGAACGCCAAGAAATGGAAGCAGAGACTCAACTGAGCTGCTGCTCCCTCGCTGTCTGCAGACCACAATCCTTTCCCAACTAAAAAGGCCTGTGTAGTTTGCCTTCTCACTGCTCTACTGAACCCAAAGCTCAACAAAAAACCCAAAGCCCACACTCACAGCTTTTAAACACTGCCCCCATCAGGTCGGTTGTGTCTATTGCAGTGTGGCAGACTGCCTGCAGCAGTTTATACATGCCTTTAATGGCTCATTATTTCTTTATAAGCAAATCAGAGCAAGAAGTGAAGGCGACACATGGCTTAGAATGGGGGAATTCATCCAAAACACACTGGAGAAACCTCTAACTTTAACTGAGCTCTAGAAACTTTTTTTTTTCTTCTTACAGCAAACTTTCTTTCTCAGAGAAATCAACTAGGGCTGCAAAGATGAAATTGATTAATCGATTAGTTGCCAACTATTCAATTAATGGCCAACTATTTTGATAATTGATTAATCGGTTTGAGAATTTCTTTTCTTTTGAGAATTAGAGTAATTCTCTAATTCCAGCTTCCTAAATGTCTATTTCTAGTTACTTTAGTCCTCTGTGACAGTAAACTGAATAGATTTAAGTTGTTTTTTTCATAATTTAAATCATTTAAAAGATTATTTTACTTGTTTTAAAAAAAGGGTTAACTTTAAGGACCCAAGTTGCAGACCCATTTTGCAGATCACGACAAAAAAAAAAAAAAAAAAAACCAGGCAAAGCCTCGTGACCTCTGCACTCACCGTTGCACTTTCCTCCGTTGGTGGGGTCGCCATAGTAACCGGGCATGCAGCTCTGGCAGTGCACCCCCGCCGTCAGGTTCCCGCAGTGCTCGCACACGCTGCCGTTCACACACCTGCTGTGGCCATTACACTGGCACACTGCAAGGAAATCACACACCAACACAAGACCCACTCAGCTGATAGTTTATAAGGTATGACAAGAGCAATAAATCCTATACCTTCATTAGGATTATTATCAGGGTGCGATTTGCCGGGGGAGGAGGGGGGGTAATTATCCCCTTTCTGGTCTAGATATACCTGCCTCTGCTGAATTATTTTTATCCCCGGTGGAGACAAAATCTACCGCCCCTCGAAGTGATCAATGCTACTTCACCAATAGACCATATATTATAAACCTTAAAAAATAGAAGTATTTTAAGCTAAGTTAAGCGCTGTAAGGTGAACAGTCGATAGTGTAATAGAACGATAAAATCCAAAATGGACAACCCACTGACAGACGTGAGACAATAAATGACCATGCGTATACACTGGAAGGGGGATTTTATTTTTGCATGTTTTGCATTGTTGTGCATGACGGCAGACCCTATGTGTCCGCATGAGGAAGTTAAAGATGAGAGTAAAAATACTGATGAGTTAAATAAGATTTTTTTTTTTTTTTTTTTTTTTTATATTCCTGCAAATGCAATGAAATTTGGGATTTATTTTCATGAATAAAAACGTTTCAAAACATCACACACACAACCTCTTTTCTTCCACAAATCGCACCCTGATTATTATGTTCAGTTTTCTGTTGAGAGGTGCAGACAGAAAACCCCCAGACAGAGAGAAACTGTTCGTTTTTAATTCAGCTGGGTGACAGAATGTGGTTCACTCACCGGGACATTGGATGAAGGCCCAGTTGTAGCCTCTATCAGACGAGCAGAGGCTCTGATCCAGCACCATGTCCCTGTCTCGTAGTCTGTCTCGGTCTCGGGGCCCGGCTCTGGCGATTGCGGGCTTCAGAGGGCCTCGGTAGGACCCCTCCATGCAGACACCCCTGCCGGTGTTACTGGGATCACCGCACCAGCCGCACTCCGTCCTCTCCAGACACTCGGCACACGTCCTCAGACCGGAACAGTTGTGGGCTGGAGAAGGGATGTGAGACAGGAGAGGAGATAAGGAATCAAAAGAGTTCCAAATGTTTTTAGAGTGAAGAGAGGAAACGTCTGATAGGTTTCTGGTTTTGTTCACAAACTGATACCATTTTACTGGAGTATAAAGATAGTTGTAATACTTTTTCTATCTTTGATAACTGTCCACGACAACACGTAATGGCCTCTTTACTTCCGGGTCAAACCCAAAAGTAGCGAAGGAGAAAATGTTCGCAGATGGGTTTTTGGATCTGCCAGGACATAATTGTTTGTCACTGCCTTCCAAAAAGTCTTTTAAATGGCCGTTACAAATAATGACTCAAGTGAGCTTTTTTCTGATCTGTTGTCAGTCACCTTTTTTTTTTTTTTTCAGAAAGTGAAAGTCTTCCATTTTCATGATTCATTCTTCACAGAAATTCATTGACAATTATTAACTGTGATTAAGTCAACAGAATGACACAAATTGACCTTAAATGCATCACTCTAACCTTTTTTTTTTTTTTTTAGCTGCAAAAGTTGCTGATAGGATGGGTTAAATGAGGCGTCTGATTCTCCCTACGTTGTGCTGTGCATATACTGTACATGTATGTGACAATAAATAAAACTACATGTATGCAAATACATTAAAACAGAAGCTATATCTGCATTTCTGCAATGTATTAACACACATTAGTAAAGCATCTTAAAGCATCTTTAAGGCCTATTCTGACCACAGTCTGTCCTTCAGACTGTACTATAGTTAATCCAAACAGCTTCGAGCAAAGCATAAACCTAATAAACAGGTCCAGTGATATAATCTACCTTCCTCCTCTAATATACTTGGAGTCTTTTGTTCTCACCTTTTCTTTGACCCTCAACATTAAGAAAGAGAATGACTTTAGTTTCCCACAGCATTCCACATGTTGAGAAGTGCATTTGTATTCATAAAAGTGGATGTGACATTCAAAAACACTTCACTGGTGCAAATTAAAAATGGCACTTTATTTTTTATTTATGGTATGGCATTCAATACTTGTAAAAGAAAACAAAATTGTCATACTGAAGCCTTTTTTTGTTCATTTAATGTGGCGAAAAGTGACAAGAATAAGAAATCAAGTGGAAGAAGCCGGCCTTCCAAAGTGAACTCTACAGCTTGTTATGCTTGTTTTCGACATCAACTCGTCTTCCTGTAATGATAAATTTGAAGCCATGTTTACACGACAACGCTCGCGGGTGAAAACGACAAAATATTGTTATCAGGTGTTCCTTTTGTTTAGACGCCGACAGCGTTTTTGGGGCTTAAAAACGGAAAAAAGTGAACCCGCCTCCCAGAGTGGAAATCTTAAAACACTCCACCGTCGTGTTCTCGTCTAAAGGGTAAAAACGCAAAAGTCTGCTCCGATTTACTCATGTTACATAAATCAAAATATAGAGTGATTACTCGCACATGGCCACGCTGTTGGGTACCCACAGCCTGTCCATACTTTGTCCGGATGGCCTTCAGCTTTGATGATATTTGACTTTTACAGATAGCGTCTTTCTCGTGTGGATATGATGTCCCTCCCAGGTACAGGATACTGCTGAAGACATTCGGTCCATATGTCTATACAGTATATTTTGAGTGGCAGGACTCCCAGTCCACGCCCTGTTGTGCCACCTCCTCGTCTGTCAAGACAAAATTGTCAGCTTTTGTTGTTCGCTTCGCCATGTTTTGGTTTCGCGCTACTAGAAAGAGAAGTAGAAGGAAGGTTGGGGTCATAGTGCAACAGCTAGTGTCCCCAGACACATTCGAGACATCTTTTCAAAAGGTACCGTGCAAAAACAACAACAGTGTTTTCTAACAGTTGCGTGACCAGAGACGTTACAAACCTGAGGTAAATATTGGAGATGTATTTGAAAGATGGAGACAGCTTACAGCCCAAAAGGACGCAGAGTTGGCTAATTTCCTCCTGAACAGGTAGCTAAGAATTAGCTTCAGGGTAATTTATCACGGCTGCAAGTGACAGGCATTTTATGTCATTTGTGTACTCACATTGAATTATATAGCTAGAGTACCAGTGTTGGTTACTCGGAAAAACAATTTCACACAGCCAGTGAAAGTGATCCCAACTGGTCCTGGCTAACGCCGCCATGCTAACTGCTAGCTAACGTTCCCGGAGGAGCAGGCAAGCGGGCCACGGCTGTTTACAACGTGTAGCCTGTTAGGTCGGGTAGAATCTATCTCCTTTGACGCTCGTTCATATTTTTTCGAAAAATATGTACTGGAAGTAGAAGGGCGTGAATTCGGCCACTTGATCGTGACCTCCTACTTCTGAATGTACCGACTGGAACACTCTGAAGCGTACACTGCCCCCATCAGTTCCGGAAGAGGCGCAGCACCGATGCTGCTAACACTGGCATTATCGCTAACAGTGCCTACGGTGCTTCAAAAAATGGCCATTGTCTGTGTTTTGTCATTTTAGAACCGGAAGGTGTCGGTAGTATCGGTTCTCGTGACATCCCTACTTATGAGTCTTTGGGCTCCGCGGGAAACCAAAAGGTTGAGAGGAGTTATCCGAGGTGTTGGTGTTGATTTAAATGCAGCGTCAAGTCAAATTTGCATTTTCACCAGAAGTTGCTGCTTTTTCGAACACGAGCCATTTCCATAAGCCACAGATGTTGTAGTTGAACATGGATCTCTTTCTCCCTGCCGGCTAGCTCTGCTGGAACACCGCGCCTGTCCTCTGCATGGGTGTTTGCAGGCTCCCTCGTTGCATTATTCAACTGTAGCAATGCTGATTCATTTGTTCTCTCTGCCCCTTTATAATTACAAACTTCTTCTCTCGCTCTCTCAGATTCACTCTTTATCTTACTCTCTGCCACATTTTTATCCTGCTCTTTTGGATCTTTTTTCCTGTCTATTCACTAAGCCATCTTCCCCTCTTGTGCTCTTTCAGCACTGCTTTCTTCACAGCTATACCCTCGTCTCCCTTATTTCCCGTCATTCTGATTTAATTTGCGTTTCTTCTGGATGACTTTAACACACTTTGGGCATAAATGAAATGGAATGGAACCCTGCTTTTTCTTCATCTCCTCTTTTCATCTCTCCCCTACTGTGTTCCTCCCTCCGGTTTTTAATTCTTTTATTCCTCCTCTGAAAACACTGGATCTTCACTTGAGTCAATAGTTCAAAGACTCAGAGTATCCCTAATCCTCCACACCATAGGATTTCTTCTGCCAGAAAAGCACGTATTTATATTACCCAAGAGCTGTTTTAATATCCAATAAACATACCAGGCCTGTTTATCATTTTCAAATACGATTCAGATTGCAGGAAATTGGTAGCCGCTCTTTGTAAACCCCACACTTTTCATGTGCCAAACCTTCACATTTTAATACCAAAAAATAGATTACTTGTCTTTGATTTAATAGATCCAATATGCAGCCGTTTTGTGTCCCTCCAGGTCAGGTTATTAGACTCGCAGTGGCAGCACAATTTTTGCCTCGCTCATTATGATTGAGCGATGCTCAAAAGGCACTTACCAGTTCTCCCCTTAACATGAACCCCATTTAAACTCTGCACTGCTCTGTCATTGGTCTTTATATATATATATATATATATATATATATAAGGGCTGGGCAACAATTAAAAGTTAAGCGATTAATCGCATGATTTCCCTGATTAATCGCGATTAATCGAATTGTTATATGCAAAATCCAATAATGAATTCAAAAGTAGCGTATAGCGCAATTTTATTTTAAATGTTCTACTAAGGGGAACGAAAGTGCCGTAACATGTTCTGCAAACACTTAACATCAGCATTTTGTTTTTATCAGGGAGTAGCATAAACATTCTTCTTGTGATGGTGCGTCTTGAGGGAATCTCATACCTGCCGTCATTTGTTACGATTCTCAGAATGTTTCTCAGACCGACGTCCTCCACGACACTAATGGGCCTGCAGTCTGTATCTATCCACTTCGCTATGGCATTTGTTAGCTTCTCTTGCCTTTGTTCATCTAAACTTCTCCCACACGCTGCATCTAACGTAGTCTGCTGAAGCCTCGCGCCACTGTTTGTTTGGTTGAATGATTTGCTGGTATCAACTGTGTGTATTGCATTTAGGTGATATTTAAGACTGGAAGTACTCCGGTGATAAGAAAATTCAACTTTGCAGTGGTTACAAATAACTTTTGTTCCGTCGACTTCGCCGTCTGGAAGAACTTTAAAATGTAAATGGCCATGTAAAAGTTCCGTACCCTTCTCCATGTTTGTTGGTTTGTTTATCCGCCAATTTTTTCCAGTTCCTGTAAGCGCGGAAGCAGTCAGCACAGACTTTTACAAAATAAAAGCCTGTGAGCAACAGACTTTTACAATAATAAAAGAAATAATAAAAACTGCGTTAATGCGCGCTAAAATAATTGTCGGCGTTGATTAATTAATGAGTTAACATGATAATAATGGGTTAACTTGCCCAGCCCTAATATATATATATATATATATATATATCTTCAGTGATAGGTGAAAGGTAGTCTAAAATGTTAATGTTGGCTCTATACACTCTAAAAGTATTTATTTATTTATTTTTTTTTTTTTTAATTGAGTCAGGTGGATTTAGCGCTCAGACCTCAGACATGTTTCTGGTTAACCAGAAAGGTCTTAAAGAGGTTTTAAAAAGGTCTACTTCTGTAGAGAAGCCTGCACTGGCAGTGACAAAAAAAACACTTTTAGTGGACCAAAATGACAATGCACATTTGCCCCATAGGGTTTCACACTTAATACTGGACCAATTTCAAAGATTGTTGTTCCATCACTTACACACGAAAACAGGAAAATAGGGTCCCGGTTGAAAAAAAAAACCAACATTACGCTTTAAGAGTCTCGTGGCGTGGAACAAAGGCTAAAGAAAAATGCTGTGCAGTCCTACATAAAGCGGGACACGTGTCACCCTTATGGAGAGACAGGAGGAGAAGTTACATCATCATCTAAACATACATGTGGCTCAGTCAGTGAACTCTTAATTGTAAGACAGATGAAAAGAGTCAGGCCAGAGAGAGTACATGATCGCTCTCATGCCTTAAAATATATTCTGATGCAGAGCTAATCTCTGTAAACAGACTGCCTCCCTAAACACCCATTGCAAGGGGCATTTGCAGCTCTTGACTGCAATTCATTTTTGATGCGACATGTCAAAATCAGTGACGGCAAATCAATGAAACCTATCAGGCTTCTGCCTCAATGCCACAAATATGATGAAAGGGGCCCGGAGGACACCACATGACACGAGTAAAAGCAGCTCATACACCCGTCAGAGATCAAATCCTGCAGAGATAGAAAATGGTAAGTCCTTAGATGGCCACTTACATAACTGCGGTTTGTGTAGATAATATAATTTACCTGCTATGTTCTCCATGCATGAGCCTATTTTTTAATAGCATTTGCAGCTATCTGGCTTCATCTGTGTTCCACATGGAAAATAATTAAGAGTGGTTATTGCCTCATGTAGTGTTGTGAACTCGGGGTTGGATGAGGATAAGACGGAAAAAGTGTTACATTTGAGTGTGTGCCTGCAGGGTTCACAAGGCTTTACTTTTAGTTAACAGCACCAGAGATTTACCAGTGCCTTCTGCTATTGCATGACATAACAGCTCCAGGCAATTTCCAGGGGAAATGTCCTTTTGGATGGTGCCTGTATTTCTCATGAGGGTGAAGAACATGTTTCATGATTAAAAAAAACAAACACGTAATCTGATCATGGTCCAAAGACAAACCCATATTTTTGGTCCTTTGTGGATAAAAACAGGGACAATGATGTATGCACTTCAAACTGCTTAAATGTTAACGTTCCCCTAATTTCTTGTAAAAAGGGTGAATATTCTCAGTGTTTGCGAACACAGCTCCGCAGCAAAGTAAACACTCTCCTTTACTAACGGGCTGAGCGAAGAGATGTTTGGTGTTCTAAGCCCTGAACATTGTCTTCCAGGCAGCGCTGCCTGGAAGGCACTAGGATTAGGCAATGGTTAGGGTTAAGTTGCCTTGAAGTCAACGCTGGGGGCTTAAAACACCATTGAGCGAGCGAAGAGGCATAATTGCACTTTAATTTCCATTAACTTTACTTTACTGCAATTGAATGGGTGGCAGTAGCTCAGTTAGTAGGGCGTTGGGTTGGGAACCGGAGGGTCGCTGGTTCAAGTCCCCAGGCGGACCAAAGTATGGTGGTGGACGGGTAGCTGGAGAGGTGCCAGTTCACCTCCTGGACACTGCCAAGGTGTTTTTGAGCAAGGCACCAAGCCCTCAACTGCTCGGGGAGCCTTTCCACGGTCAGCCCCCTCACTCTAACATCTCTCCATTTAGATCATGTATAGCAGGGGTTTCAAACTCACTAAGGGCCACGCTTGGAAATAAAGTCACATCAGGGGTCAGACACGTAGAGTTTGACATGCTTTTATTTATTCTAAGTCAAACATATTTGACTGTATTATTGCATGTCTCATATAGCTATCTCACTTAACAGTTATGTCGACATAAAGCCCTAAAAAAAGTTCCTTAGCCATCATAGAGTTTCGCAAATCAAGCAAAAATAATGATTACATTTTTTTTTTTTACAGCAATCTGTTTCACAACCTTAATATGAAAACTCTCTACTTCTGGGGGAATTCCTGAATCTCAAAGTCAGCAAATCTGCCAAATTCTGCTGTGAGTATTGCATAATTACAGCTTGAAATGAGTTTCCCGCCTTTTTGGTTTCTGTGCACAACTAGGCGGGCCAAAATCTATTGTGAACCTAAATTGATATGCGGGCTGGATCAAAACTTGTGAGGGGCCGGATTTGGCCCGAGGGCCTTGAGTTTGACACATGTGATGTATAGCATGTGTGTGTGTAATTCAGGCCTGTGTGTAATAACAGCAGAGTGAAAAACATTGTAATTTCCCCTTATGGGATTAATAAAGTATACATTATTATTAATTATGAGTTAGGGAAGGCAAATCATACATGTGTATAAATGAGAACGCTAATTTATTTGTGAGGCATTTTAAGATGGAAAGTGAAAATGTAACAGTTTAAACTACAGCCATGCTGGTTAAGATTTAAAGAACAAGGCTTTGATGTACAGAACTAGGGCTGGGCGATATGGAGAAAATCAAATATCACAATATTTTTGACCAAATAACCTCAATATCGATACCGCAACAATATTGTATATTGTGTTGGCTATTGGTGCTTTCACAAAATATTAACACAATGAGATTTTTGATAAATAATCATCAGTAGTGTGGCTATAATGACTAAGTGGGTAAATGCAAATAACAGAACAGCTAGAACAGTCTGGTAAGTTCAGAAAATGACATCACTTTACTGTAATGCAGCCTTTAAAACCAGGAAAAGACAACACTTATGCCATATTACGATATCCAAAATCTAAGACGATATCTAGTCTCATATCACGATATCGATATAATATCCATATATTGCCCAGCTCTATACAAAATGAAGTTGATATGCAGATCAACTCATAATAGTGTTGGTCAAAGTCGGGGCACACCGTATCTGAAGGGTTTCCATCAACATTCTGTGAAAGAGAACGAAGATAGATAGATCGATAGATCGATAAAAACTTTATTGTCCACTGAATTTACATACACTGGAAATTCCTCTTTGGCACTCTGTCAACATAAAATACTTAAAACTCAGCGCACAGACCTTATAAGTTAAATTGTTTAGTTACATAAAATCTAAAATAAATAATTAAAAAGAAAGAAAACATGAATGTGGTAACTAGGTCAAATCCGGAAAGACGTGTGTTTGCATCGCAGCCGGCGCCGCAAAACATCACTCGCTAAAAACTTTCACATGCTGCCGTCGTCACTGGGAGCTGGAGAGCCCTAATGCTTTTAAAGTTCTGTCAACGGCAAACATTAAGCACAACATTCCTCCAACGTTGGCTGCTATACATCAAACATCCACCACATGCTTCATGTGATATAAACAGAAAGAAAAGTCCATATTTCTACTTTGTGTTCCTTTCCAAAACCTTCCCAATATATATATATATGACTATTAAAATCAGGATATATTAGTCGTCTTCATTGACAGAAACAATCTGGAGGATACCTAAACACAGCAGATGTCAAAGAATTTGAGGAACTTAGGCTTATCTTGTTGCAGCAAAGAAGGATTGCTTGTTCCCACTGGGGGGAATTTTCATCTTATCAAAAAATTCTCTTGGCACAATCATCTTGGTGCCACATTCCGTTCATCACACCGGGTTTGATATTCGCTGTCCCTGGAACGCACGTATCATCTGGCTTCATCTTGTGTAATCCATTTGCTCCTACAGTGCTTGACAGTTAGCATCGCTGGAGCCAGTAGCATACAGATATGGGAGCCCCCATACATAATACATCAAGTATAGGAGCCAAAAGCTGCCTTCTCCTTCGCTACAAAACAGCAGACAGGCGTCATGTCGCGCGCGCACGCACGCACGCACGCGCACACACACACACACACACACACACACACACACACACACACACACACACACACACACACACACACACACACACACACACACACACACACACACACACACACACACACACACACACACACACACCCCTTGTGAGGGTTGCCTCAGAGAAAATGAGCCTATTTCACTGTGCAGCAAAACCAATATCAGCTACAACAACATAACTATCATCATCTGGCCTGCGCAGGAGAGAGAGAGTGTGTGTGTGTGTGTGTGTGTGTGTGAGAGAGAGAGAGAGAAAAAGAGAGTCATTTTAAACCTATGTTCAACTGTAATCACTGACCTGTTATAGTCACCTGTGAGTGATGAAAATAATATAAACTTTTGTATGCTGAAATCCACATATTGTTGTTGCTGTAACACGGTGGTGAAGGCAGAGAGCCGTTGACAGGTATGGAGATGATACGCAGCCTTGTCACACTGGTGTAAACTGGCAGGGGTTAGAACGTTGCCCGACTGGTGAGTTGCAAGTAGTTGCAAGTTTTAAACTTGTCACGTCTGTGTCTTATCTCTGTACTGCAGCATATCGGACTGGAATAAGTACGTGTCAGGTTACAGTGCTGACTTTTAGCTTTGAAGATGCTTGGGGGTTGTTTACAGACCCTGGGTGGCAGTAGCTCGATCCGTGGGGAGTTGGGTTGGGAACCGGAGGGGTGCCGGTTCCAGTACCTGCACGAACCAAAGTACGAGGTGCGGACTGGTAGCTGGAGATGCCAGTTCACCTCCTGGGCACTGCCTCTTGAGCAAGGCACCAAACCCTGTCTGTCTAGCAGTCGCAGCCCGCTCACTCTGACATCTATACTTATACCATGGTCTGGGTGAATACTTGATTCTGATTGGCTGCAGGGTGTCCATTAAAAAGTGATGTAGGACACCTACTAAAGGAGTTCGGTGAAACTGTTTACTGTTCTAAATGAAAGTGCTACATTAAATCAATAAGGAAATGTGGATTTATTATTTCCAAATCGTCCTCTGAACACAGGATGGCGCTAAAACACACAGGCTGGAAGAAGTAAGTTATACTGGCCCTCTGGACTAACTTTGTTTCACAGAGAATAACGTTATCTCACACATCCCGTTCACTGTTCAGCTCGCTGCTTCAGGCTGCGCCGCTGCAGCCGACGGTAACGTTACACATCGCGGATCAAATTCTTCGTAAAAGTCGTTATATTGTTTTGGGGACAATGACATGTCTGGATAGCTAGCTTGTCTTGTTGTTGTTGTCTGGCTCGTAGCTAAACTGAAGGGTTCTATCAGCTGAGCGGACTATATAAATATCTCCGGTTGCTAAGTGAGGCAAGTCGTATCTAAGGTTCTTCCTAATTCCTGGTGGAGAGAACAACGTTTGCATTGCATAAGAACCTGATGGATGGGAATGATTGTTCCAGGTATTAGTCAAACCGTCAGGCGTAACCAGGGAAACGGAGTTATTGTTTGGATAAACTTTAGATTTCAATTGTAAAACTAATTAAAATATGAACTAATGTTTTAAAAATATGTTATTTGGCAAGTGACCATGGTATAAGCAGGTTAATGCCTGACGAGGTGTCCATTGTCAGGTATTAATGGACTTCGGCGGAGGCGCGTCGGACGGTTCACGCCTCGCCGTCGTCCATTAATACCTGACAATGGACACCTCGTCGGGCATTAACCCTTACATGTGCATGTACTAGGGCTGCCACCTCTTAGTCGACTAATCGGTCGTTTTGGTTTTAATCGACTAAGATTTCTTTAGTCGATAAGTCATTTTTTATGCTTATTCATGATTAATTACTCATTTCCAAGAAACTCATGAGCACATTTATGGTAAACACAAGATTTAAAGTGGTGCTTTTGCAGGATTAATTGTGGAGAAACAGATTTACAGATGGTTAATTAACTACATTTATATTGTGCTTTTCTAGTCTTAACCACCTCTCAAAGCGCACAGCTCTGTCAATTAAATCAACTAATCGATTAGTCCAGTGATTTTCAACCACTGTGCCGCGGCACACTAGTGTGCCGTGAGAGATCGTCCTGTGTGCCGTGGAAAATTATTCGATTTTACTTAAATTGGTCCAACATTTTTTTTTAATTGAGTTATTGCAAATAATTTTCCATTGTTGCGCACCTGTGCCTCAATATGATGACTGGCAGAGAAATTAAATACTATTCTGTGTCAGTAGGTGGCAGTATAGCGCAATAATGACCTTGTTGATTTAAGACAATAGAATTACTGCCAGCAGTAAAATTTGAGAGTGTGCAACTGAATTTTACATCCACTCGCACATGTGCGACCAGTAAATTTGCCCCCTTTTTTTACACGTTAAACGTTGACATTTCGGTACCTGAGAGCGCGTAAGCGCAAGCTTATCTGTCCTCTCTGAAACACAGAGACAGAGAGCAGAGCTCTGACACACACTCTGGCACACACACGCAGAGCTGCAGATGATGCAAACTACGTTGGCTCTGCTGTTGTGTTGAAGTCACAGTGAGTCACGGCGATGCCAATAAAGTGGTTTCAAGTGTGGTTACAGTTTTTCATAACTTCAAGCAGACAGCGTTTGCTGTGATCTGATATTAATGGCGAGCCGAAAGCGGTTGCGGTGCTGTTGACGTTACACTTCCTCGGAACGGAGCAGGCACAGCAGTGGTTTCTGTGCCCTGGTGACTGACTGATAGGCTGAGGGTCTTTATTTCTACAGCACCTTTTGGTTGTGCCCCTAAAATTTTCAGTTGGGGGCCACTGTGCTCCTAATGAAAAAAGTTAGTCTGGAGCCCTGTTGCCACCCTTCGCGCGCATCCCGCAGTGACAGGATGTAAGCAGTAGGGCCGAGATCATCGATGTAAGCCTGCAAAAGCGATGGATACATTTAAAAAAAGGAAAAATGCAGATTTTGATTATTAGGCTACAATGTCTCATTTTTGGTTGGTGGTGTGCCGTGGGATTTTTTTAATGTAAAAACTGCCGTGGCTCAAAAAAGGTTGAAAACCACTGGATTAGTTGACAAAATTGTATAATTGTTAGTCGACTAAGAATTTCTTTAGTCGAGGACACCCTTAGCATGTACGTACCGGTTTCAAGGTATACCACGGTTTCAAAACCACTAAACTTTTCTGTCATACCGTTTCTAAGGTATGAACTGTTTTTTTATGAGTCTACAAGGACAGAAAGTGCAGTTTAGAAATCCCTCTCCCTGCCAGTGTGCAGTGTGTTTCAAAATAAAATACAGTGTTCCATGGGGAAAAAAGTTTTTTTTGTTTGTTTTTTTTTTTACACAGACATTTCAAAAATAATACATTTATAGCTGTAACTGCAATACCGTAATACCGTGAAATTTTTGCTGAAGGTTATCATACCGTCAGAATCTCATACCGGCCCAATGTCTATATAGGACCTGAGCATGTGTACTTCAAGCCTGTGTGTAGTGTGTTCGAACAACAGAGTGAAGAAAATGTAATTTCCTCCCTGGGGATCAATAAAGTATGACATTTTTTATTAAATTACATTTTAGGCCAATGAGCTGCTGCAGGTGTTGCTGTTGTGAGTTTAGAGTGACTTCTCGTTTCTGTGGTTCTCCATCCCCAAAAGCAGTCGTTTGTGAAAGCCAGGTCTTTCTGTACATTCCTATAACTTTACTGAACAACAATGAAAAATCAAATATATTTGTTAAAGGTAAAATATGTGTCAAACCATTCTAAAATAAAGTATTGTGGTGCTGCAGAGACGTCCCGGCCTACAAATCTTATCCTACAGAAAAAAAAAATCTTTGATGGTACAGATCCTGTACCATCACATTTCAATGATTTTTTTTTATATTTTTCAATGAAAATGAGAATAATAATGCAAAAATGATCATTCCCTCCAATATCGTGAATCATATCGTAATCGCATTATCAGTCAAAATAATCGCAATTAGATATTTTCCTAACATCGTGCAGCCCTACTTACAAGCTATGCAGAGAGGTGTTGAGCCGACGAGTGCTGTAACGACATCGAGAATTAAAAGTTTAAAGGTCCCATAACATGGTGCTCTTTGGATGCTTTTATACAGACCTTAGTGGTCCCCTAATACTGTATCTGAAGTCTCTTTTATATAGACCTTAGTGGTCCCCTAATACTGTAT